>NC_142395.1:7289438-7589438 GCF_059441095.1 Idiotropiscis lumnitzeri | reverse complement strand
TTTCAGCTAACACCTCGAGATGGACAGCTCTCGTGGTGAGGCATTTGAAAACGATTCCCCATCTTTTAGCAGTTCCTCTCCCAACTTCCGCTCTGACGGAAAATGGCCCGAAACAGTCCATGCCCGTGTTGTAGAAGGGCGCTTCATGGAGGCGGAGGCGGCACGGTGGAAGGTCAGCCATCCGTGGCATGATAGGCTGAGCTCTCAGCTTCTGGCAGCCTGTACATGACCGTTGGTATCGTCGCACAGCCTCCCGGCCACGAAGAATCCAAAACCTCCTCCTGATCTCAGCAAAGAGCCGCTCTGCTCCAGGATGAAACAGCTTGGTGTCATAGTGGCGGATCACCAGGTGGGTCACTGGATGTTTCGAAGGGAGTAGGATGGGGTGTTTACTGTCCTCTGTGAGGCCCTGAGCCCGTCGCAGACGGCCTCCGACACGTATAACGCCGTCATTGTCTAGCTCAGGGGCCAGTAGTCTCAGCTTACTATCTCGTGGGAGCTCTACTTTGCGTTCGAGGCATGCCATCTCTATCGAGAAAACTTCCCGTTGCACCCTCTGCAGCAACATAATCTCGGCGGCGGCGTAGTCGTCCGCGCTGAGTGGGGTTGCGTCTCCCATGTCTGGGTTCCTATGGTGGAAGGTGCGTTCTTGGAGCTCCTCTAAGGTATGGCAGTCCTCAACCTTTGGACCATCGGTTGGAGTGTCTTGGAGTCCGGTGAGACCACAGAAGATGGATTTCTTTAATTCCGCCTCGACCTCTGCGGTATCCGGATTTGGGGAAGGAGGCCACTCGCTTTCTGGCTCTCGGAGGAAATCCGGTCCTTGGTGGAAGATGTTGGGACAGGCCAATTGCTCGAGAGTTGCACCTCTGGTGATGAGGTCCGCCGGGTTCACATCGGTTCCTACATAACGCCAGCAGCTGGTGCCCACAAGTTCTTGGATCTCAGTCACGCGAGTCCCTACAAAGACTTTGTATTTACATGAGGTCGACTGAATCCAGTGGATGACGGTTGTGGAATCGGACCACATCCAAACCTCATACAGTGGCAGGTGAAGCTCGTCCTTTAGCAATTTTCCCACCTGAGCTCCACTTAGAGCAGCGCAGAGCTCCAGTCTGGGGATTGATTGTTGCCTTTTGGGCGCAACTCTTGAGCGCGCGAGAATGAAGGAGACGTGAACTGTACCATCAGGCTCTTCCACGCGCAGATATGCCACGGCACCGTATGCCATCTCGGATGCATCACAGAACACGTGGAGGGAGATCTTGCTGCTGGTCAGACTCACACTCTGTGGAAAGTAGCTCCTGGTAAACTCAATCCGTTGGAGGGTGGGGAGCTCTTCCGCCCATTCCTTCCACTTCGCCCCAAGCGGTTCAGGTAGGGGGTCATCCCATCCCCTCTTCTCTGTCCAAAGCTCTCTGACCAGAATCTTGGCACGGGTTGTGTAGGGGTTGATGTGACCTAACGGGTCATATTGACTTGCCAGTGTACTATAGATTGACCTCATGGTGACGTAATGACGAGGTTCGATCTTCTTGAGTCGGTAGCACAGGGTGTCGGATTTGAAGCGCCATAGGAGACCCAGCGTCATCTCTTGGGCATTGTCACTGGACTGAGACACCCATGTCTCACTACTGTCGGACTTCGCTTCTTCTGGGAGGTCTCGGATGACCTCAGGGTCATTACTGGCCCACTGGCGGACATCAAAGCCAGCAGTGGCCAGGAAGGTGCGCAGTTCATGCACCAGCTGGCGGGCCTCTTCTGCAGTCTCCACGCTATGGAGGCAGTTATCCACATAAAAGCTGTGGTGGACAACATCTGAGACCCCAGGGGGTGCGGTGCTGCTGTCGACGTGACGCTGCAGGGCATAGGTGGCGCAACATGGGCTACAGGTTGTCCCGAAGGGCAGCACCTCCCATTGATAGATGGACGGTTCTGAGTCGTCTGGGTTTGTTCTCCACAGGAACCTCATGAGTGGTTTGTCTTCGTCGAGCAGACAGACCTGGTGAAACATACGCTTTATGTCACCACTGACTGCGGTCTTGTGCCTTCGGAAGCGCACCATGACGCCAAGGAGAGGAGGGGTTAGACTAGGGCCGGGCAGGAGGTGGAGATTCAGGTTTTGCTGGCGTACTTGGAAGCTGCAGTTGAAAACCACTCTGTTCTTTCCATTGTGTTCAACATTGTGGTGGGGAAGGTACCATGACTCAGCACTCCTTTCTGCCTCAGCAGGTTCCAACTTTCTGACCAGTCCCGACTCAATGAGCTGGTGCATCTCCTCAGCATAGGCGGTAGCTGTGTCAGGGTCCCTTTTTAGTCTTCGTTCGGTGCTAAGCAGGCACGGCATTACTATGCTGGGAGGAACCTTGAAGATTGGCATGGGCTCTCTTCTCAAGAGCGGCGTAGCAAATCTAAGGACACCACGCACACAAACACGCTTGGTTTTCGATTGGAGAAGATCCATAGCGCTCTTGTCTTCCTTGGAGCGAGTGTGCATTTTCTCATTCTTGTATGGAGTGACGTCCATCTGCCACAATTTCTGGACGTTCTCCAGCAGTGCCCCGTCTTCATGTCTGGCTCCTATGTAGAGGCAGTGGGTCTGACGGGTCTTCCTATTTTTCAGGCTGATGGGACCCTGGAGTGTCCAACCCAAGGGGGTCTGCAGAGCAACTGGACATCCAGGTGGACCCTTAATGATGTGCTTGGGTAATGTGAGATGCACGTTATCAGAGCCGAGCAGGAGGGTGGGCTTCACCTCTTTTGTAGAGTCAATCCCCAGGTTACAGAGATGAGGGTACCTCTTCATTAGGACCTCCATGGGGTAGCCGTACTGGGAGAGGCACAACTGGGCTGCAGTAAACACGTGACTCACTTTGTAGGCATCCTTCGGTCGTCCGACCGGTGAGATGGTAAGGGCCACACTCTCTCCACTAATGGTTGTGTGCCCTGGTTGGACGGTGAGGAGACCCATCTCCTCTGTGTGGCCCCTGAGTCCTAACGCGATGGCAGCCTCATGCATTAGCAGAGTGCG
This sequence comes from Idiotropiscis lumnitzeri, assembly GCF_059441095.1. Lineage (NCBI taxonomy): Eukaryota > Metazoa > Chordata > Actinopteri > Syngnathiformes > Syngnathidae > Idiotropiscis > Idiotropiscis lumnitzeri. The sequence goes on along the minus strand of NC_142395.1, from coordinate 7,586,407 downwards.
CTCTGAGCCATCATCAATAATCGCGTAGGTCTCCAGGGTCTTGTCACGGTGTCGAATGACCACTGGCACCATTTTCAACAGCACGCGGGGATTGCAACCCCTGGTGGGGCCCACATAGTAGGTGCGGATCCCTTCTGGTGGCTCACTTTGGGCTTCCACGACGTCAGGGTTAGCTTTGACCTCTCTGATGTTGAGGTCGTGGAGGGCTGTGAGGTGGGTCTTTCCACATCCGGTCCGTCTGCAGGGTCCCTTCAGGGTGCAGTCCTTCGCAAGGTGTTCACGGGCGCACTTCCAGCACCGTTTATTGTCTAATATCCACTGTTTCTTCTCCTCCGTAGTCTTCTCCTTGAATACGGGACAGTTGTCTAGCCAGTGGGTCTCGGTACAGCACTGACACTGGGGAGGAGGTTTCTTCCCTCCTTTCTTTGAGGAGCCACCCTGTTTTGCTTTCAAGGGCTCTTGTTGCACCTTAACTGGGGTTTCAGCGATGGTCGTTAGTACGTGGGTGGATCGTCCCCTTTTGCTTGAGTTTCGGTCAGACTAGTCTCGTCCACTGCACTTCTCACCTTCACGCTTGGGGAGGCGGATGTGCCTCATCTCAGATTTCAGGAAGTCAGAGAACTCTACTAGGTTAGAGAGTGGTTGGTTGGGGTAGAGACGTTCATGTTCCCGCCGGAACCTTTCTTCCCTCTCCTTTGGAATCTTCCTCACAAAGCGTTCAACATTGGAGCCTGCATTTAGTTCTCTATGACCAGCGGCTCCCTGGAACTTCAGCATGCTCACCAGAGCCTGTATCTTCAGGGAGTATGCGTCCAGGGCCTGGTCATCCTTAATGTCTGCCATTTCTCCCAGCTCATAGAGCTCATCCAATATGTGGTCCCACGGGCGTCCCCAACGCTCGTCTAGAGCCTGAATGGAGGAAGTGTAGGGAGTGGGGGAGTAGGCATTGGCTGTGCAAATGAGCTTTGCTGCTGGTAACTTGCAGTGCATGGACAGCTCAAGGAACTTCTGCTGCTCACTGTGGTTGGCGCCACCCAAGAGGAACTCAAGGCACATTCTCATGTCGTGATACTGGCTTCTAGAATCATCTTTAAAGAATGGGATGGCGCTCCCTGGAGGGCGTTGTGGGAGTGGGTCATAACTGAGGGCCACTGGGGGATTGAGCTGGCCAGAGGTCTGATGAGGATCTACTGGTGGTGAGGAGGGGATGGCACCGTGACTTGATGCCTGACACGCTTCTCGCAGGTGAACCAGTCGGCTTTCTAGGTCTTCTGAGTCAACCTGGACCTTTGTTAGGGGTCTGTGAGTCCTCACAGGCAACTCCTCTCTTCTATGCTGGCAGCGCGTGGGTGAGTTATCCCTGCTGGATGCTCTTGACGTTTGCCTGGAGGTAGAAGCAAATTGTAGTTGTGCGGCTGCGAGCCGAGTGTTCTCCAAGGTTTGGGCTGCTGCTCGATCGCGCTCCCTCTCCAATGCTTCCGCAGCTCTCCTTTCTCGATCGAGTGCATCCTGCCTGAATCGCTCCTCTCTTATGAGTGCGTCTGCCCGTTGTTGTTGCAGGAGTTGGGCTAGGAATTCCGAGCCTGTGCTTCGAATACTTGATTTGCTTGAGTGATGGCTGCCACGGCTTCGTTGGGATGAGCAGGAACGTCTGCTGGGGGGCCTACCATTTTTGTGGGTGTCTTGGAAGAACTCGCCTGGTTGGAAGTGATTGAAATCTTCCCCTTTGTGTGGCTTTACACAGTGAGATGGGTTGGATGATTGGCTGGATTCTGAATCGGTGTCTTCTGAGTCACTCTCCTCCCTTTCTTCCGTCCTAGACCTACTTTGGTTGGCAGTATTCAGTGGCAAAGGATCAGTAGAGGTTAGTCTGAGGTTACTAGTCTGGCCTGCCATCTTTTGTTGCCCATCCTCTTCAGGCAGCAGGGAAGCGTCAGCTAATTTTGCATTAGTAGTCGTATCTGCCTGCGGTGAGGCTGTAGCACCCTCTACTAACTGGGGTGTGTCTACAGTCGGTGTGGTATTAAAGTCCACTACTGTCTGGTCAGCTGGTGTGTTTAGCACATGCCGATTGCTGTCTGGTGTACTAATGACATAGTCATCTAGTCTCAAGGGCTTTCTACGCTCTCTAACAGCACGTGTCTTCACTTCAGCAGGGTAAATAAGACTTTTTGCTGGAGACCTTTCGCTCTCTCTAGACATCCTTAAGTCTGATCGAATCCGGCTCGAAGGGCCAGATTTTGTGCCGGAGCTTAGAGGACTGTATGTGTTTCACCTTAGGGGTGTTGCGGATGCCTTTACTACTTACTTGAATCTCCCAAATTACTCAAACCGAATTAACTCAATCCAACTGTGGTGTAGAGAGAGCAAGAGGAAACCAGATTCAACACTTAACACAATTTATTACAACCAAATAATTGAATAATCTTCACTTTATATACCCAAATATAGCAACATAAATTTAGTTGGGCGCCCAAATTAATATTACTAAATGTTCTGGCCAACGTTGCCGCGGTTACTTATATTGAGGAGGAGAAACTGCTCCTCCGCTGGCGAGTGAGCGAGTGCACCTGCTTGTCGAATGGTCGGGAGGAGTCCAAATGGCGAGGGTGGGTGGCTGCCGCGATGACGGTGGATCCGGAAGACGCTGCCCAGTCCAGTTAATGCTCACAGTCCACCGCTGTTGACTGCGACACACCGCTAATGGCTTCGGGTGTCCTCTCTTCTCCGTCGAGTGAGCCAGCCTAGCTTGCCAACTCACGCTCGATGTCTCGACCGGCTGCCGTGCTGAGAACGCGCTTTCTCCTCTCGAAGCGTGTTCACAGTCTCCTGATTGCGGTCACACACTCGCCGTGGTCTCGCCGACCAACTCCTCACTTAAACTTTATCCGTGTCGTCTCACTCAACTGCTCCGTATTCGTAAAATGTCTCTCAAAAGTTTAACTCGCCGCGCGCGCAGTAACATTCTGTGCACTGTACACTCTCGCGAGACATACGGGAAACACAATCACAGTAAACTGCCGCAAAACAAACTAGTGCCTATTTAAACAGGTGAATTAAAGGCAGTAAACAAAATACAGGAAATTATATTAAACAAACTCCCATATATTAAACAAACATGCCCTCTTAACCCCTTACAAATCGCAGACCCTTCAGTACACTAACATATTTTAGTGTGTACTATGAATTAGGGAGGCATACGTCAGCTAACTCAATGTTATTAACAAGCAAAACTGTGTTTATTTGTCAATTACAAATGTTTGTCAAAACACAACAAATTATTTAGATAGAATCGATGGATAAATAAACAGCATCCATCCCATGAGGGAAATTAAATGTTAAAATGCTTTTGCAAAAATGAATAAAACACAACTGAAAGTCTAGCTCAGCAAAACTTCAGGTCAGTTAATCAGCATACTGTAAATGTGTCCTTGTGTTCTCTAAGAAATTCAGAAGCAAACTTATCCGTGGTGGTGTACTCATTTATATTGACCACTACATTTAACAGTAAGCACAGTACAGTTGTTTTCTGGACGATAATTTGAATCACTTGTGAAGATCAACATAGTCCTAAATCTTTATCATATTAAACTGAATGAAAAACACCTGTTTGATTCTTTTTTGTATTAATTTTTTATTTTTTTTGCATCATGTTTTCAGAAAAGAAATGTCGATCTGTTGACTACTGTACAGTTGTGCTGTACATTCAGGCTTGCAGAAACATGTTGGAGTCTTTTCACTGGAATGGAATCTAAGATATACCGCTTTGCAGATAATGGTCTTTTTAAATGGTTTCATATTGCTTGAAGACATAGAGAAAAAATGTCATATCAAAGCTTATTTCATCTGTTAAATCTTGAATCACAAAAGTAACGAGAGATAGTCGGAATTTCCCATCTTCAATTTTCCAGTGAATAATGACAAGATGCCCAATTGGATATCCTATTTTTCTCACTAATGTGTTGTATATGTAAATTTTCCTTTCAGTGTTGCAGCCCAGATCAGGCAATATCTGAGCTTGGAAACAAACATACTTATTCAGTATCTGTTTCATTTGAAGACAACAGGATTTTGCAAACTGAGCCAAAAATGTGATACTAACTTATAACCTGCTTCATTCGTCTGTTAGATTTATTCAAATACTGGATATAGTTGAATTGCTCAAGTAAATCAGTCCACATAAATAACTAAAACTGGCTAAAGGTTACATTTATACCCCATGTGCTCTCTTTATTCATACATATCTGGAGGTGGAAATAGTACTGGTGAAATACAAGTTGCGCATAAAGTTGGCATGATTGAGCAGTTTTTGCTTCTTTGCCACACAAGCGCAGTCAGTTTTCTTTTCACATTTAGTGAAGCATATAATCATACTGAAAAAAGATTTGGGTCATTGACAGCCAATTTAAAATGTTAATGTCATGTAAATGCAAATAAAAGTTATTTGTCAAATGATCCATGCATAATAACAAACCACTGTTAACCTTTGATCCAGGCTGGTATTTCTTCTGGCTCAGTAAAGTTACACCTTTTCTTTTTTGTTCGCATCAACTGTGTTTAGTTGAGTCTTAGTTCTATTCTACTGCTCTTATCTTGCTCTCACATGGTTGTTTTATTTATTTATTTATTCATTTAGGGTTATTCAGCAGATATCCAGAGGAGGACTATGAGTCATTCCCACTGCCCGAATCAGTTGCTCTCTTCTGCCTTCCCATGGGGGCCACAATTGAGTGTTGGCCCATTAACACCAAATACTCACTGCCTGTTTTCTCTACATTTGTCCTAACTGGAGCCTCTGGAGAGAAGGTAGGATGGATTACGTCATGGGTTCTTCTTCTGTCTGTATTCTCACACTTGAAAAACAGTCAAAATGGACTAATCCACTACTTGGGTTAATTTGGCCCAAACTTTCTGCAAAAACAACCCAGAATTTGTCAGTTTTGTACAAAACAACTCCCCCAAAAATCATACAAAACAACCCAAGAAGGTGGGACAGATTGAGCCAATTAGTGGTTCCGTCCGTTTTTCCCCAAATTGTGTAATTCTTGACCGAAGTGTTTTTAAAGTGCCTATCCAACCAATGCATCAAACATCTCTGCTGCACCCTCAGATGAAGCCAGCTACAGACATTAGCTGTCATCTAGCTGGTAGAGCCAAAACCATAAAAGCATTAACACAAGTGCCTTTTTTCCACTTAACGCCTTGTGTGTGTATTTATCTAATAAGTTGCAGATTTGACTTTTTAGGATCAAAAGACTGAACAGGACATGCAATATTTGAGCACAAAGTTTAATGGTGATACCTGTCTTGATGGTTTTCAGTTGTTGCTGTTACTACCCCTCCTCATGATGGCAACAGAGAAGGGTCTAAAATAGGTGTGGGATTTTGGGGGGGGGGTCAAAGTGGTGCGCTAGTAAAGGAACACAAACTGAGACACACATGCACACACCTACGTACGCACACACCCCCACACACACACCCCCTCTCTCACACACACACATACACGCAAAAACAAAAAAAAATGGCTTGCCTACCCCACCACTATCACCCTTTTATGGAGCACCATTAACCACATTAAACTCACACACACATCAATAAAATCACTTTTGAATTTCACAATCTGAATAATATATTGTCAAACTTCACTTAAATAACACAGCACATAGAAACACTCAGTTGCCCTTAGCCCTGGCGTCATCAGCAAACAACCTAGTTGGTGAACTGATAAGGCCTTTTTATTTATTTTTTTGCTCTGCTCTTTCCAAAACCGTTTCGTACTTCTGGGAAGCACCTGCGTTTTGGGGTCAAATGCAATCATACATAAAAATTTATATGCTTTCAAATGTATTAATGCGAGAGTACGCTAAAGTAGATGTATTGATGGAGAGGTAACATTGTACTGTGGCTAATAGATGGTGAGCTATTAATCTAACACACATCTTTTTGTATTCAGGTATACGGCGCTGCCATACAGTTTTACGAACCCTACCCACATGAGTGTCTCACTGATCAACAAAGGTCCCAGCTGGGTCTACCGAACACAGATGCACCCGAAGCCACCCCCTGTAACAGCCCAACTGATGTCACCAACAATACCACTTCCCGCACCTGCTCTGTCTACACCAACAAATGTATCTGTCTGCTTTCTCACTGGCCCTTCTTCGATGCCTTTCGCAAGTTCCTCACCTTTCTTTATCGTTATTCCATCTCCGGTCCTCATGCCCTGCCAATTGAGAAGTGAGTTTAACATATTTTGTCTTATCTATATCTTCCACATATACTTGGGAAGTGTAGTGTCTGATTTGTTTTCATGCACAGTAAAAATCAGCTTTATTGTATTTCTGGCACGAACAAGTGATCACGTAAACAACATGATCTGATATGCTTTTTGTTTAACAGCTGTGATCTGATTCTTTTAAAGCTGATGAATACAACTGTTTCCCCCCTTATCCTGATTGCACATACACGTTAATGCTTAATATCTTGTCCGTTATGACTGGTGATCTTTGGCATAACTATTTTGTAAAAATCGGCCCAAATAGAAGTTGAGCACTATTCTCTCCTTTCTAACTCTGAAAACACTTTCAAACATGTAGTTTTAGGAGGAAAGTTTCTGATCCCAAATCAAGCGCCTCATGAAGTATAAAAGAAGGACAGTAACAGCGTTAACCTATTTTGCAGGCATTTTAGTTCTGTCACTAAACGGTAACTTGCCTCTCCTCTCCAGCTCTGTATGCTGATTTTGCATTCATTATGTGGCTTTCATCTGCTTTGTTGCTGCCATCAGCCTTCTCTCAAATAATAAGTGACAACTTACTGTGGCTAACAGACTAGGATGTCAACTTTAAAAGTCATTCAATGGATTTTGGGAAAATTAAGGCCTTAAATGGAATTTAAAAAAAAAAAAAAAAAACATTAATCCGATGTCCTTAACTAGGTCGCTACAGTTCTCAAAGGGTTAATTAGTGCCCATGCAGCCAAGAACCATGTATACCCATCTTGCCACACGGAGTAACTCCAAGTCACTTGCTCTTTAGCGTATTTTATTCAGCAACTCCTGAAGATAGCTAATGTAACATCATTGGTGTTATTTCTGACTGTTTGCAGGAAAGCCGCGTTACTAATGACTATGCGCATCAGTGTAAAACTTAACTAAATAAAGGTATACAACAGGGGTCCTCAATCCTGTTCCATGAGGGCCGGTGTCTTGCAGGTTTTCCATCTCTCTCTGCTGCAACACAGCTGATTCAAATGATCAGATAATCAGCATGGTCTGCAAAAGTTAGATAAAGATCGTTTAGGTGTGTTGCACCAGGGAGAGACGGAAAACGGGCAGGACACCGGCCCTCGAGGAACAGGATTGAAGACCCCTGGTTTACAATGTTGTGCAAAAGAGTCAGTGTAACACAATTTAGTAGTCAGAAATACGATAAAAATATATACATTTGTGGAGTCTTGGGACTGTAAGTTACAATGAACAATATGGGCAGGAGTCCACAAGTTCCTTTATGTTGCAATTAATTTCCTCTTATTTTGAAAAGAAAAACATGATACATAAAAAAATACCCTCAACACAAATCAGATTCAGTGTTTTACAAAGTTATCTTTTTAACTTCAAATAACTATAAATTACTAAAAAATTACTGCATCAATGAACTAAAAGATACAAGGGTTTTTGTCATAGGTAAAGTTATTTGTCCATTTTTCTTTATTAACGAGAGTATGAATATACCTTGGAAAAAATGTATTGTACATTTGGAACAGCTAAAAAACGCGTGATTAATTTGCCAGTAATTATGAGTGAATTATAGAAATCATTTGATTGTGAGTGAATTATAGAAATCATTTGATTAATTATGATTACCTAAAAATTTTATTTGACTTGCAGTCATACTGTATGTTTGTATATGTAAGTATGTAAATATGTGTGCACGCGCGTGTTTATGTGTTTGAACTCTGGCATTAAATTTGTTTTAAGTTGCATTAAAAACAACATTAAAAAATATTAAATACCTGATCTGATACCTGCAGAAAACCTGTGATTGTATTATACTAATTTAAGTAGTGATGTAAATGCATCAAAGTGGTACTGTGTAGAGCACATCAAAACAGAATGTGCTGACATTCGAAGAATGATGGCATTAAATCGAAGACTTGGGACAACCCTTGTTGTTAACATTTTAGATGTCTACTGGATCTTTTTTTTAATACTATGTCTCTATTTCTTCATAGGCACATTTCTCATTTCATGCACAAAGTTCCATTCCCTTCTTCTCAGAGACCTCGCATTCTGGTGCAGGTAAACGTTGATTTTAATTTAATTTAATTTTAATTTTAATTCATTGTGCTGAAAAAGGGTGACACTTCTTCTTTTTTTTTGTTATTTTGTTATTCTACAGCTTTCCCCTCATGACAGTCTAATGCTGAGCCAGCCAATATCTTCTCCATTACCACTAAGGTAAAAGTGTCTGGAGTTTCTGTATTTTTGGTTTTGTAGTCTTATTCATTTTGTCATCAGTCGTCCTCACAATGATTAATAGAATAGTGTGTTCCAAGGCCTTTCATTCATTGAATTTGATTGTTTTCTTGCATTTGACTTGTTTGTAGTGGCGGTCGTTTTTCCACATTGCTCCAGAATCTGGGTCCAGAGAATGCAGTCACCCTGCTGGTGTTTGCTGTCACTGAACAAAAGATTCTGATTCACTCATTAAGACCCGCAGTACTGACCAGTGTAACCGAAGCTTTGGTGTCTGTAAGTTGCTACAATTAGATGTACTGACTTGATTTTGTGTCATTTCCAATTTTAACCTTATCCTCAGTATAATGTTGCAGTAATGCGATTGATCTCCCGTTTCAAATTGATTTATCCTAATGTTTTGCTTGTATTCCTAAAATTGATTCGCTCATCATCATTAACCCAATACTGTCGGTAAATGCAAAGTAAACCACAAATTGAAGTGAATGCACAACTGTTGTTTTGAAAATATTCATCCTCCTCAGATGATTTTCCCCTTCCACTGGCCTTGCCCATATATTCCGCTTTGCCCCCTGGCACTGGCTGATGTGTTGAGTGCGCCATGCCCATTCATTGTAGGAGTGGACTCCCGTTATTTTGAACTTTATGACCCGCCACCAGATGTGAGCTGTGTGGACCTGGACACAAACACCATATTCCAGTGAGTACACCCGACTTGATTTAATTCTCCATCATTTGTATAAAGCTCATTTTGTTTTTGATTTGACAATTCTGTGGTTAATGTAGTGTGCACTCATTTGAATTTTTCTCTGTACATTTGCCAAATCTCATTTGCAATTAATGGCTGCAGTTGTTCTGATCGTCTGACTTCACATACCAGTTGACCTTTTTGTGTGTTTTATGCAATATTTGAGTTGCTGATGAAAAAACGTGTACAACGTACCATTATTTCCTCAATGGTCACATATGTACTAAGCATTAGTTCCAAATTATGTGGTCTAGCTTGGCAGACAGTGTTTTGCTATTGTTTATTTTAATTTATTTTATTTTATCAGAATCAATTCATTAGCCAAGTAAGTAAAACACACAATTGTGGTGTAGGACTTGTTGGAATCTGACCTTTGCCCATCCAAAACCTAGAGTGTTTTATTTTCTAGTAATGAAGATAAGCGAACCCTCACATGGAAGTGCTTACCGAAGAAAGCCTGTAAAAACCTAATGAATGTGTTGAATAATCTCTACCAGCAACTAGTTGATGGTGAGTACTGACAGATTAAAGAACCTTTTTTCCCCCACTGTCCCTTGGTAGTGCTTTTCTGTCAGATGTAGTAGACCTCATGGGGTTAATATATCTTGATTTTACGGCTCAAATTCTACTCTATATTTAGCCAGGTATCACGAGTTTAATTTGTCACTCCTCTGTCTTCAGGTCAGTACCGGTCTGATAGCCTGCTAGAGCTCAGCATCAGTGATTTATCAGAATTAAGCTGTGGGAAAAGTCTCCATACAGTGGAGCTAGAGATCCAGGAAACCTTTCTGCGTTTCATGGCAGCCATTTTAAAGGGATACCGTTCCTTCCTGCGACCCATTACCCAGGCGCCTTCTGAGAAAGCCACAGACGCCAGCTCACTTTTTGACCTGCAAGGTATGGGAAATAATTTAGTTGGAAAACAGAAACTTGTAGTGGACCAATCCACGTATTCTTACTCACTAGCCTACTAGTAACACACACGCACATCGCATTTTCATCAAGTTCACAGGTTTGCTGGGTTTTTTTTCCTCTGCAAAACAAGTCTTGTTGTATCAGTATCAGACAAATGACGGCTAGGATAATGCACCAGAAGACGAACTTGTTTAGATGAGTGTTTGACTGCTTTCATGCAGATTTATAAAGTGGTTTGATGGAAATGTAATCAATGGTTGAGGACATCCTAGCCAGTGGCCAGCGGTGCATTTGGTACCTGAGCTTTCTGGGGAAATACTGGACTTTAACCACCCCTTAAATTACTCCACTTTCCAATATTAAAAACTATCATGACTATATCAAAATGCAATATCAGACCATGTAACTGTTACATCTACATCGCAAGACTTGTCAAGTTCACATGTCAGCTGCTGATGTCTTCTGTTTGGCCCCTGACCATGAGAACTTGTTCACTTTGCAGCTGAAGTCATTTGGGGCTGATATGATCTCATAGTTTCTTCTTTTGAGAATAGTTGTTGCCAATGTTAAATGTAACATTATTTTGTGATGTTATGATGAACAATAGAGAACATCCTATGTTTCTTTCGGTTTGATTTTAGACTAACCATGTAATATTGTATTGAAATCTGGCCTTACTCAGGGTTTGCTATCATAAAACATATTTTGGAGAGTTGAACTGAGACGCACAATGCGCTTGTAAGCGATGGCTGATGCTTATAGCAAAATATTAACATCTATGTCTCCAGGGTTCTTGAAAAGCCGCGACCGCTCCCACCAGAAGTTCTACACACTGATGACCAAAACCCAGATGTTCATCCGTTTTATTGAGGAGTGCTCCTTTGTTAGCGACAAAGATGCCAGTCTGGCTTTCTTCGATGACTGTGTGGAAAAAGTGAGCGCCTTAATTAATAAGAGTACTTTAACGATCCCCAAATGGGAAATTCGAGATGAGAAGAGCACGGTAACAAAACTGACTTGTATAGTGCTTAAAAATGCGGCATATGATGTTGATGCTGCTAGCCAAATTTGACTACAGCCTCGCTTCACTCCTCCATCCCATCCTCTTGCATCCCAGACCAAAGCAATGCCCCTCACGAACGTGCATGCGACATGCACAGTATACAATTAACCATGGCTGCTACTTTTAACGCATGGCTTATTCAAGTTGAAAGGTTGCCAAACATGAAGTGTTACTGGTTTGAGGTTGAAAGTTTTGAAATATGCAATTGATTAAAACTATGCCCCGATGAGAACAACATCTCAGGCCCAAGAATGCCGCCCTCTGCATCGAAAATAAGCATTACATATGTTGACCCTTGATTTGTTTAGAGGGCTGTCCATTTCCTTATTTTTAATTCACCTCTCTTGCTGACTGGAGTTCAATAATCCTGCCAAGAAACCCGTGTGATGGGGGCTGTGTGTTTGTGCAAGGAAAAATTCGATCACACCTTCCGTCTCTAGTATCCGATTGGCCAGTTTAGTCAAACTGTGACAAGCTTAGAAACAATAATAAAAAATTCGAGGCATATAAAATGGTGGTAGCAAACGGATGATTTTACAAAAGATAATTTTAAAGTTACTAATTTCTCAGGTTAAACATACAGTTTTAACATACAGTATATGAAAAAATAAATGAAAGAGTTTTTTTTTTTTTTAACACTGCAAACTCTAAAATCTCAAAAATGCAAAAACTACAGTAAGCGGGAACGGAGGTATGGGGTGACCACCCTCATACATTGGTAATAATTTTGATTTTGCCATTTTATTTATATATATATATATATATATATATATTAACGGCATATTTAAAGAGTATATTCAGAAATTATCAAAATGAAAACTATCAAATAATCTGTTTTGAGTAAAGTACAGTGCATTCTTACACTCAGTGAACATTTTCTGGATACGCCCTGATAGTAGGTTAAAAAGAAGAATATGAACTATTAAGAGATGAAGGCAATGGTTTATGACAATGCTGTTGATCGTTATACAGTACTGGCGATGGTTAAGGTTGTATGGAGGTACGATGTGAGTATCGAATGATAAAGGTGTCAAAGGCTGATTTGGATCAAATTGCTTCATTCAAAATGAGAGCACAAAAACTTGTTACTACTCATGTTTAAATTTTGATCCCGTCAAATGATACCATTCACACGTCTACCATGTCACAAGAGCTCTCATATGTTATTCCAACTATCATGTTATTACAGTCTAGTGTTACTTTTGTTCTTTAATTTTAATCTTCTTTCCATCCACTTGATTTTTTTATTCTATCTATTCTTTCTGCCTCACTCTGTAAGCAGCTGTACAGCTTTGATCGGAATGCTGAAAAGGGGGTCAAGGTACAGTATGTCTGTTGTTGTTTGTTATGGGCATTTTAGGGCCTTGTCCTCAACTTAATAGTCCACGCGAGCAAGAACAAATAAGATACTATCAATTCAGTTTCCCAAATGGGATTTTGTGGTTGTGTTCGTTTTCATTTGCAGCAACAGCAATTCACTGTAATCTTACTCGAATTTACCATACCTGGACGGCAGGCAGTATACTGTACGATGTGCATTGTCTTTCCTGTGCCTTCCTTCCCGAGGTGTGGCTCGAGTGAGCTCCTCCATACTATGGCTTGCCGTGACAGGCTGTCTTTAGAGCTTGTGGCTTTTGGAGAGGCCACATCACAATCTTGTTGTGAAAAGGGATACTCACGCACAAGTAAATGTCTTAAACAGACATGGGGTTACAGGTGCAGCAACACAGATGCGGTAATTGGATTGGCACAGAATTGCTACCTGCAAATTTCTTAATGTTTTTAAACTGTATTAAATGAATGAGAAATATCTTTAAATACATTGCTGGGGGGGCTTAACTGGACCTACACCGATTTTAAAGGGTAATTTTCAGAAAATACATCAAGGGCCTGGAATTGAATAAGCAGCCGTTTTTAAATCTGTGTGACATGGTACCAGTATCTGTCAGAATGTCAAAGTCATCTGTCCATTTGTATAACAGAATTTGGGGTTTCAACTTAAAAGATGTAAAGATGCCCTCTTTTCTGCAGGTAGATGGTGACCGGCTAGAAGAAATCAGGCTGATAGAGACTGATGAATCCCACCGAAGTGAGCACACGGTCTTCATCACACCTCCAGAGTTGCCGCCTCTGCATGAGGGCGAAGAACATCCTCTATGCTACAGGTAGAAAACAATCCAAGGAAGTGAAATGTTCATGACCTATTGGGTATTATTTAAAAGAGGAGTAAACAGGCGTTCAGTGGCTAAAACAATATATTTGTAAGAAGCATAGTTTCAAAAGAGAAACATTCTTAAGTCATTTGTGAAAAATGATCTGTCTCATAATTTCTCTATGCATGTTTGTTCATTAGATATGATGGCTTCCCAGTGTTAAGTCTTGACCTGTTTGACCCAGTGGAAGGGCTTGAGACCCCAGCTTCCCGCCTCAATGCCAGGCACAGCTGTCCCACCAGCCCCGCACCCATGTTTAGGCGCAGCAAGCAGGTGAATGCCATTGTAGCATCCTGCTGTATTCATTGTGGTCTATGTTCAGTATTCATGTAATGAGCTTTGATCGAGCAGAAAAAGTTGTTCATTTTCTGTCAACGTAAACTACATATATGTAATTTATCATTTCAAACGGCTACATTTCCAAATAAAATGAAAAGCGCTAAGGTCATTGCATTCTATAAGTCTGGTAGCAAGTGCCTACTCACAATGTGTCTCATTACTGCCACATTTTGTGAAATATTGAAAAAAGAGCTGCGCAATAACCGGTTGTTTAGCTTCTTGGACAGAAACAAATTACTCAGAGAAAAGGCAGTATGGATTCAGATCAAACAGATTAACATCATTGGCATTAATCGCTTCAGTAGAGGAAATAACTAATACATTGGAACAGAACTGATATGATTGGAATTTTCCTGGATATAAAGAACATTGTCTGATTCAATAAATAACGATATATTAAACTGGAGCGATGTGGTATCTTTGGAAGGGTACTGGACTGGATGAGGAATTATTTGACTAACAAAAGCCAGTTTGTGAGATGGGGATTTATGCTCGACATGTTTGGACATTTATTGTGGTGTCCCCCAGGGGTCAGTGCTGAGCCTCAAATTATTTAGTCTCTATACAATACCATTTAATAAATCTTCATTTATAAAGCGCTTTCACAACAGCTTCTGCTCTAATAAAGCGCTCTAGAAAACATAAAAGCAATAACAATATTAATGATTTATGTATGATCAATTTTATTTTATCTGCAGACGATGCTATTTTTTGATGAGGCAGTAATTAATAACTGATTAGTATGGAATTGCTGAAATTGGTTTAATGTAATTCAATTGGCATTAAAAATAATCATTTTTGGGAACTGATACAAAATTACAGATCCATTTGGATCAATTTGGATGGATTCTTTGAGGTGACCGTAGATGAGAAACTTAAATGGAAAACACACGTCAAATATTTCCTGTCCAAAGTATTAAGTTCAATAGCAGTATTTAATATAACAAAAGAAAAGAGGATATTTTTTTTTTATTAATTTCTACAGACTCAAAGATGTTTGGAAATATGTTCACAAAAACTGTATCATGATTAGTTTCTATTATTCGTGATTACCCTTTTGGTTCTTACAGTATATATGCTCTGTGAACGAATGCCATCAACATTTTACTCAAATAGTCTGCTTGTAAAAATTTGAATGGCAGTCTCCATAACATAATTTTAACTTCCTAACTTTTCTTCATTCTGTATTCCTTTTTTTTTGTCCACAGGAGATTAAATCAGCACAGAAAACAGCTAAAAAATATTCCTCTATTCCAAAGCTGTGGTCCATGTGCCTCCTCCGTCATTGTTATGGCCTCTGGTTTATTTGCTTGCCTGCATATGTGAAGGTTTGCCATTCAAAGGTGCGAGCCCTTCGTACTGCTTATGATGTCCTCCGTAAAATGCAGTCTAAGAAACTACAGCCACCTGATGAGGTAATGTTATTACAAGCATGCCATAATGTAATGTAACTGTTGGCTCTTCAGTCAAGTGAAACAGAAATTATAAAATAAAATCAACTCTTCCAAATAGTTTTGTGAAAAATAATTGACATTTTGATAAAACTGAAATTGCAAATGTGTTTAATGACTTATTTGTAAATATAGGCCCTAATCTTGCAGCAAATATAGCTACAAAAAGGCAATGAAAATAAAAACACAACAATCGATAATGTGGATTATTTTTCTTGGCAAGGTAAAAAAAGAAGAAATATTGAATATTGTAAACAATTGTGCAAGAAAGTGATCCACTTACTATACACATATGGATATGATATTGGTAAAGAATATTACTGACCTGGTAATGAAACCATTTACGTACATTAATCTGTCATTTATGTCAGGCAAAATAAAAATAACCAAAATTATTCCAATTTATGAAAATGGAGATAAATATGATTTTTCAAAGATATGAGAGAAACTATAATTAGGTTAGCTAAATTAAAAAAAAGATACGTTTTAAGAAATAGTCAGTATGGATTTAGAATGAACCACTCCAATCAATGGCGCTCATGCAATTAAGTGAAAAAATATTCACTGCAATAGATAAGCAGATATTTTTTTGGCAATGTTTTTGTTGACCTTAAAAGGCTTTTGGTACCATTGATCATACCATACTTCTTAAAAAAAACTGAGCAGTATGGTTTCAGTTTTTATTTCTTATGAAACATGATAAAATAAAACTTTCACTTCTTTCTGCTCCATTTCATTCTCGATCATAAAACATTTGTACTCATATTTTAGTTTCTTTTTTTATAAACAAATGGAGGAAATTAAATGAAATGAAAGTTTTGGTATTAAAGGCCGTTCATCATCTTGCCTTAACAACTTTATTCATACTTGTGCAGGTGTGCTACAGAGTACTGATGCAGCTTTGTGGACAATATGGTCAGCCAGTCCTTGCTGTTCGGGTCCTCTTTGAGATGAAGAAAGCTGGCGTACACCCCAATGCTATCACATATGGTTACTACAACAAGGTAGCCACGTATGCCTCAGAGTTATTCGTATGAAATAATTTTTATGTGTTAAGTTATTTTTTAGTGTAGTTACTTGTCATTAAGGTATTCGTAAAAATTTAAAACGGATTACTATCCCTGATGTCCTTGTGAACAGGTAGACAGAATGGAATTGCAGAAAAAAAAACTCTAGGGCAAGGAAGATCATATCATATCAACCTGCTTCATGTCATATTCCATTTTGCGGTCAAAGTATTTCTTCCTCTTTATTTGCAGGCAGTGTTGGAGAGCACATGGCCAAGCAGCACCAGAGGAGGCTACTTCCTATGGATGAAGCTAAGGAATGTTGTTCTGGGTGTGGCTCAGTTTAAACGGTCACTACGGAAACATGCCCCTCTTACTCATAGCCCGCTCTCAGGTAAATTCTCTGAGAGGAAATTCTTCAGTTGCTCTAAAATGTAATTTCATGAAAATCTGAATGTTCATCAAATTCTGTTTAAAAACTGAAAATACAATGTCCAGTGGTGTACAAATGGCACACTTATTTTTTCTTTACCAGATGGCAGCGACATGGATGCTGTTAGTCATGGCAGCCTGGATAGTGCTGCTGACGCGAACCTGAACGAGCAGGGTCCTTACACCGCTGACACCATCAAAGTAGATCCCACTGAGGATAGATTGAGCACAGGTATACTTCAACTGGGTGGCTCAGTCTTTTACTGACAGAATCATTATTTGACAGAATTTCTTTTTTACATGTTCCCTCCCTCCCTCATTTGTCACGTGCCATCCATCCACTGGCCACGTCGTCATTTCTTTCCACCTTGGCTGTTTTTCTTCATTCATGTCATTAAATGTCTCTTCATGGTTTTGCGGCTGTGGTTTCTGCTCTGCTCTGTCCCTAATGCTGCCCCTCACTTTGGCCCTGCCTCTGTTGCTTCTTGCATGCAGTCGGCCATGTGCGCAGCAGCGTGGGCGCCAGGGCCCACTCATGCTGGGGGGGCTCTGAGCACAGAAAACCCACCCTCAATCCAGGTAAAATTGTCTTCCTGTAAATCTCTCTTACCCTTAATTGACCCATCACTGTTTATATTTTCTTTCTGAACTTTCATTGCCATATTATTTCCCTGTCAAATCTCTTAACTTCAGTCATTTCCTTGTGGCACATTGATGTGTTGTGTGTTTTCGTCCCTATTCTATTCCCTGCATGGTCACCCACTAATTGACCTCTTGTTGATTATTGCAAGTGCTTACCTAGAGGGATATTATTTTCTTTTTCTTTTTTTTTTGCCTTGGCTAAAAGGGGAGCCACGGCTCACAGCAGAGCCAGAAGAAGGGATGCCAAGTTTATAATTTCATAATTATTTAGAGATGAAGTGACAATTAATGGATGGAAGGAATGGCGTTTCACATATACTACAAGTTCATTCTTTCTTTGGCACTTTGTAGTGTGAAATAAGCAATTGGTCTCCACTGTTGAACAGTGCAATTTGCCTAATTTATGTACGTTACAGTTGTAGCTAACTGCAATCTTTGGCATTTTGTACTTTCCTATGAAATCTGTGCTTGTATGATTTGGTGTCAGGTAACTTGATGTTCATCTTGTCCCTCTCTTATTTTCCTCCACTTCATAGTTTATTTGTGCTGTTTGTGTCTGTCATCTAGGAGATCAATCAGATTTGGGTTACAATTCGCTGTCCAAAGAGGAGGTTCGCAGAGGAGACCCTAACCCTGACAAGGATGATAAGAAAGAGAGTGACTCCAGTTCTTGTCAGTAGACTATTTGATCTCATATCTACTGATAATTTGTATCATTCGTGCAAAATTACGTGCTTACTTAAATTGTGTTTTCTCTACTTTTAGTGTCGGAAACCGAAAGCACGAAGGGAAGTAAAGACTGCCTTCCTCAGCTGGATGTGGAGATCAGTTCGTCCTTGCATACCCGTGGCATTGTTAGAAGAAGCTGTCAATATGACAACTCAAAATGTAGAGCTAAGACTTCCACAAGCACAGGTAAAAGTAACTTGATGATATAATTTCTTTAAAATGTATTTCTGTCCCACTTTTCCTCCTTAGAGTTAGAAGTGTGTTGAAATGAGCTGTTACCAAAACAGTCAAAGTGTTGAGATGATTAACTTGATAGATCATAATCCTCAAGAAAGATTTCAAGGACTTTATGTAGGTCAGGAAACAGGAGACCTTTCTCTTTTTAGTTGATGATAGTGGAAATATTAAAAACCTTTGGTGGTAAATATTCCTATTGTAACTCAAGTTCTGAATTAATTGTAGCAGATTTCAAAAGGAGGACATAGTGACATAAAATACGTAACTCGCCTTATGTCAAAATTGAACTCCAGCACGAGGGGAGTTTGTGCTGTTGGTAGACAGATAGTCGTTTATTTATTTATTTTTTTAATGATTTTTATTTTTCACGTTTTCCAAATGTTAGCCCTTTTGCTTTATGAATCTTGAAATTTCCTGCCAGGAGAGGACAGAGAAGAGAGACAGGGCTCTTTCTATGTCTTAAAAGCAATTGTTCGTATTTGTTTTAAAATTATATCGAGACACTTGAAAAAGAGGAGAGTAATAATTTTTTGTTGCTTTTAAAAGTATTTCTTTTGTTGATTTCATTCATATTCCTTTTGCACCTGTTTTTTTTTTAAAGATAGTTTTGGCAGGCCTTTCATGGACAAAGGCTTTGTCCGGGTTAGATTGGGTGCTACAGACTTGATTCTCGGGAAAAATAAGAAACGGAAACCTATATAGATGTGTGTGGGGGGGGTGTTGATGTTTTTTGTGAGTTAGATTAGCTGCTCATACATTGTTGAAGAAGGCAACTAAAATCTGTGAGAAATAATTAGAATTGCAGAACACATCGTGCATCGACACTTCATATGTACATCACAGTATTATGCTTCATTTTGACCAGAAGCTGAGCCGCAGCCACAGCATGCTGCACAATGACAGGCTCACTCAGCATTGGGGCTCTCTTCCCCCTGCAGAAACATATTCTCGGTGACTATTACCAACTAAGAGCATCGACCTTGAGAAGAGAGACAATACTATGGCGTCTTCATACCGCAGAACTTTAAACATTGTCATATGTTATGAAAGCCCCGATTATAAAATTACCCACGTGTCTAATATCATAACTGCATGTCTAATGTTGCGTCAAAAACAGTAAAGAATTCAAGAGTTGGAAATAAATTTACTGGAACCCCAAAACTTAAGCTCAATACACAAAAAAAATGCAAAGGACTTATTTTGTAACTTTTCTCTTTGGTTTTTGGAAAGAATATTGAGAAAACAGGGCGGCGCAGTGGACGACTGGTTAGGACGATGGCCTCACAGTTCAGAGGTGCCGAGTTCAATTCCGGCTCCCATTTTTTTTTATCAATACATTTTCACGATAACTGACTTTGACTGTTGAGTAAATATACTAGTTGTCTAAATAGATATATTGCGCCATTTCGGGATTGAACCGCTGTTTTTCTTCTTTTTGGTAAATGTTATGTGCGTAATACTGCGGCAGTAATGTCTTAATTAGATCAGATCAGCAAATTAAAACATTACGAGTCCCAAAATGTGCATAAAATGCAAAATATCTGCCGATCCAATATATCGGACTAGATCAGTGTGGATTGCTTATTGTACTTCCATATGAGTAGAATGCAACCCACTGTAAACTTAAAAGTTCTCTCCCATCTTTTTTAGGCCATGTTGCAGGTCTTCTCTTCACTTCTTCTCTGGAAGAGATTGGTGAGATCCAATCAAATAGCTTGCTCAGGAGACATAAGAGTACTCTGGAAGAAGTTGTTGGCGGTGGCTCGACTTTTGACTGGCAGGGTGTGAGGGGGCATTATGTGAGCGATGACAAAGTAGACAGCTGTGGTCGTGGTACCACCGTCCTTGGTCTGGGTATGAGGCAGGGTGAAACGGACCCACTTAAAATAGCAGAACATCTTGGCGCTGATGCAAAAATTCTTTCTAATACCAAACTCGGTAAGAGCAAGAGGCCTCTGTCATTGGCATTGAGTGGTTTAGAGCAGACTTCTGTTACAAGAACTTCTAAAGATGAAGAGGAAAATGACTGCAGTGATGAGGACGCAAACAATCTAGAGGCTATTTTTGATTTAGAGGATTTGGATTTGGATAAAACTACCACGGGAGTTGGAATGACTTGTCAGAAAACCTGCAGATCTCACAAGAATGTTGTTGAATGCAGCCCAAGTTGCTGCAGCATGAGCAATGTGGGATCAAGTGGTACTGTGAACCGCACAGGCATTGAGACTGGCTATGATCCTCTATCCCTGCTTGCTGCTGAATCACAGTCAAAGCAGCAAAAGCAACATCTGTGCCCGGAGGGCAACCGCACACCCACCGCCAACAGGCATTTGGCAAGGGAGATCGAGCTGTACATGAAGCACATGGGGAGCCCACTGAGCAGTCGTTCACCAAGCGTGGACTTGCAGGACCCCGCCAGCCCCCTCATCTTCCACCCTTCTTCACGCTCTGTTACTCGAAGAGCAAGTTTACCCCATAGCTCCCCCTTTAGGACTCCAGCAGTGCCACGGTCTCGCACCTTCCACCCTCCTTCGCCCCCACAGCCCACATCGCATCCAAGTCTGTGGTCATCACCACCCTGTCGCAGCGCTAGCACCACCCCGAGCCCTTGTCCTAGCCCACGCCCAAGGACCTATAGGGAGAAGACGAACAGCATGCCAGTTGCAACTCCCTCACCATCCTCCTCCTCTTTTGCTCTTGACACGCTGCTGACGCCAACGCTGGATGTTTTCAAAACCAGTATGTTCTCTGCTGGGAGAGGTGTGGCAGAGAAGGCTAGCCGTTGGTACTCGCGTCTGGCGACATTCACCACACCAACCAAGGTACTCCCGAGAAAAATGTGTCTTTTTTGAAGGTGTGTACAGCAAAACAATGAACGCACACTAAGAGTGAGCCATTGCTCTGACAAAAAGTACAAAATCACAATGTAACTGTCAGCAGCAGTTAGAGTAATATGAAGTCAGCTGTAACCTGAATAACCACAATATTTTGGGACAATAGGAACATATGTGCACTTCATTAAGCACAAGAGTGGGCAAGTTTATTTGCTATTTGAACAGACAATGCAGGCCATCAGTCCAGTCTCTAGGTGCTTAGAGCTTGATGATAACTGCAGTACATGCAATATGTTATGAAATTCAATGTGTGTACTGAGTTGCTATAGAGTTTGCCCCCAAACTTCTGAGTCTGAGCACTGCTCCACTGTGCTGATCCATAATGTTCCGATCTCTGCTTACCCAGGATACTCACCGTCTCAGTGTATCAGCACTCGATGTTGCCGATGAAGATTGCTTCCCTGTTCAAGATGGGGAGTATAAAAGAGAGTCAAAGCGCTATATGGTCTCCCCACAAAAGAATGGGTCTCTTGGCCCAAAAGGATCTCGAATAAGTCCAAAACCAAGCCCTTTCCACAGCAGACTTAACAGTCCCACTGCATCAACAAGCCTCAGAAGACCAACAACCCTGCTTCCTGGTAAATTCTTCACTTTTTATTTATACATGAACAGTTTCTTTCATCATATTTACCTGCACTTGGAAATGTGGAAAAGTGACAAGTCTCCTACAAAAATGACGTGACGGCTAAGGCTTGCTTGACTGCTGCCCTACTATTCCTAATTATGCTGATGTCCACTGACTGCCCACGACCACTCCAATGCTTAAATGCTGAGAACTGTCTTTACCTTCCAGAACACACCCTTATAGTTTTATTTGAAAAATTGTCTGTGGATTATCAGTGTGATATCTTTTTTTTGTCTCAACATCAATCTGAAGTATGTTTAGTTGGTCTATTGCCACATACTCTTACCATCTTTCATAATCTGGCAGGCAACCTTTCACCTCCTGGCTTCCCTTTGTCAGACAAGTCAGACGCAGGATCCTCACGCTACACAAGCAACACCAGCATCTTCAATAACTATGCAATGGAGGTGAAAACTAATCAACTCACCTGTTTGAATACTGCATGCACTGTAATTACTTTTTATTTAATAAACCTTGTGACAGAGTGATTACTTAGATTTTTGTATTTATTTTTTTACATTAAATATTTGTTAACAGCAGACATTAGTTTTCTGTAGACTAAATTCTCTGCATTCTTTTTCATAAAGTTGATAGTATTTTTGAGTGATTTTTCTTTTCCTTTTCTATGTGCTCAAATTTCTTCTTTTTCCAGCTGTTGATATCAAGCTGTTCACGCTGTAAAACATGCGACTGCCTGGTCTATGATGAGGAAATCATGGCTGGTTGGACAGCTGATGACTCCAATCTAAACACCATCTGTCCCTTCTGTGGAAACCCCTTCCTGCCTTTTCTTAACGTGGAGATTAGAGACACGAGAGGACCCGGCAGGTAGTAAAATGTAGCACTCCTTCGCTGTGCATTTGGATGCCATTACTTAAACTGTAATAGTATGACAAATGATGATCTATTTGTCAATGGGACTTGATCTCTTCTTTTGTTATTAGGATGTTCCTGAAAGAAAGCGCATCTGTAGATGAGGCGATGAGCTCTTCATATTCTGCCTCCACAGGCTTTGATACGGGCACATCCACCTTGTCCACCCCTTGTCCCAACACAGCTCTCTCTCCTCCCTCCCCCATGATTTCTACCCAAGACTGTTCAACGAGAGCAAGGTACAAAGATGTCCACAATCTTATGCTACAAAATTTGACTTATATTCTTTGAACCAAGTATTTTCAATGTGGCACAGTTTTGACTGGAAGCTGGTTATTTGTCCACAGAACTCGATCCACCAGAACTCACGGTATAGACATCCCCTCAGAGTGGCGCCAGGGGGCTTTTTGTTCTGGAACGGCCATGGCCCGTAGCGTCAGTGCCTTTGGTCCAGTGGAGGGAACATCCCAATGCAACCATTTTTTGCCCATCTCTGGCAGTTTACCGAGCCGCCTGAACGAAACCACTGTATGTCCACGCCACTGATATCAGAGTATTGTCAAAATAATTTTTCCCTTAACCTTTTCACTCTCTTCTCAATGAAAAAAAATCTTGGGTCAAAAGAAAATCAATTTGGTCAGAAGCTTAGTCCAGGGCTCTGCATTTTAACAAACAGGCACGTTGTGAATAATTTTAAATAGTACATGGCAATCATTATAAATCCCAAAAGTGCTTGCCTCTGATAATGTAGTACTATAATAATGTTAGAAATGTATGCAATTAACTAAATGCCTGACTTCTGAAATGAGCATGTATTCTACATTTAGGGGGCTGGGATCTGATAAAGTAATACTAATTAACTTGTAGTGCGACTTGTGTCCGTCTGGTCCTACCTCTGTGGACTGGTGCATGTTCTTCCCGTATTTGCAAGCATTTTCTCTGTATACACGTGACTTACTCTTTCACCTATGTTAGGCTGGCCTGTGCTTAGATGAGGGCTGCTGCTAACCAAAAAAGTAGCTTCATTGGCGTCATTTCTGTAACCTGACGAACATTTTTGAAAGGCTCAGCCGCCAACTTGGAAAGCTAATCTGGTTGGCTTTACTCCACTGTTGTTTGTATTATCTGTGTAGCCATAAAAAAAACTTTCCACCAACATTTTTGTCCAGGATCCATTGAGTATGGACTGGCGTCTCCACAACCCTGAGCCAGTGACGGTTCCCTACCTGAGCCCTCTGGTGCTGTGGAAGGAGCTGGAGAGCCTTTTGGAGAATGAGGGTGACCCCGTAATCACAGAGGCTGACATGGTGGACCATCATCCTATCATCTTCTGGAACCTTGTGTGGTACTTCAGGCGGCTGGACCTGCCCAGCAACCTGCCCGGACTCATTCTCACTTCTGAACACTGCAACAGGGAATCCCAGGTCAGAAACGCATGCAGCACACAGCCAAGACAAGAAGCTAATTTCTCTTCTTTCTGCAGGTTCCTCGTCACTGGATGTTAGAGGACAGTAAACATGTGTTGATCCAGATACTGTGGGATAACTTGAAGCTGCAGCAGGATCCTGTACAGCCTTTTTACATTCTCTGGAACACGTACAGTGAGTCATACTTCATTGTTGGACAGGACACTTTATGTCACCAACTAGCAGCAAAAATGTTTTGTCAGGAAGAATATTTGATAAAATGCTGTGAGATAAATGTCAATACTTGTCAAAGCAGGCAATGATGTGATGAGGAAAAAGAATGCACAAATTCTGGAGTTTAATTGTGAAAAAGGGAAAGGAAGGGCGATATATACTGTACGGTTACACCCGCCATTAATTTGAGGAAAATGCACCCTGAAGCCGTTGAATATAATGGGTCTTGTCAGATCTTGTTGTTTGGGTCATGAACATGTTGGCAATGTCTGCAGCAACAACACGGCTGCACGTCATTGGAGGAACATCATACGTATCGTGAAGCATCGTGGTGGCAACATGATGCTTTACTTCAGCCAACAAAAAGCAAGTGCGCTGATGTCAATATGGAGAGAATTTTGCCGTATTATCACAATACCATTCAGTTTGGACATGAAACAGTCAGACATCCGCTAAGAATCACAACACCAAGAGGAATTTCACTTTTTGTAGTCTACATCCAAACCCTCAAATGAATGCCATTACCGAAATATAATTCCAGTTTGAGAACAGCCCCAGTCAGACCTCATCCAGTTGGAAATCTTTAGTGAGCTGATGGGGCTTTCCACAGGAGAGTTATGATGCATTCAGAGTGCTTTTGCATAAGAAGACTTGGTTATTAATATTCAGGCAAGATGTGCCATGAACAGACTCCCACCCAAAATGATTTAATTCTGTAATGAATGCAAAAGGCGCTTCAGGCCAAGTATTAATTACGGGTGTGCACGCTCAATATTTTTCTTCTTCACCAAGATATTTCGACTTTTTCATGACTTAGTTTTTCACAATTCCCTCAAAGCATTTTATAGTGGTTTTTCAAAATTGTCATGCTTTTTCAAGTACATTTCCTGTTATTTGAATCTCAGTCGTAAATAGAGTGCTTTCGTGGGCTCTGTTGTAATTTTTCATTTTAGAAGGAACGTGTTGTTGGTCATGCCAGCCGTCTTCTACTGCTAACGGGCTCTGTCTGCTCTCTGTTTTTCAGGGCATAATTGTACTCTGTTGTTAGAAAGTGAGTGTTGTCTTCTGGCTGCAGACTTGTGCCCATTATTTGGGTTGTCTTTGCTCTCTTGTCTGTGCTCACATCTGTGTCCGTGAAAAGTCATCTTTTACTTTTCATGGTGTTTTTAGTGAGTGAAATATCCGTTTTGTATGTGTGGGGTGTCTGTTTCAAATACATCTCTGCACTGTATTTCAATTGGGTGTTGGTTTTTGTGAATGTTCACTTACGCGCACATTCAGATTCAAAAGGAGACTTAGTAGGCTCATAATTTAAACTATCAGCAGCAGATGTGCCATTATTGCCATTATTTAATCTGACATAGGCTAGTGGTGGCTATTTCCATATTAAGTGTCATGAAATGAAGTAATGCTAAACAAACATCGCAGACTCAAATCATCATCTAGACAAAAGGGCCCTTTGCTGAGCTGCCTGTGCGTGTGGTTTTGTAGATGTGGGCTACTCTGTGTCCCGAACGGGCCCAAAAGAGGAGAAGGCGTTCACGGAGGAGCTGCTGCACAGTGTGGTGAGGAGCATCCAGAGGAATGATGTCGGCCGACCAATGGCACATCTGCTTGAGCTACAAGACCAGACGCTTGGTTTCAAAAGGCAAAGGTCAGTGACATAATGGTTATATTTGGACTAAAGCCAGAAGCACACCGAGCAATGAGTCTGAACGCCACTGAACAATTGATTAGCCTTGCGCAGTTTGCTGGGTTCAGCCAATTACTTTAACTTTTGCTTCCTTAAAGATGTGACATAAATCCTAACATGTACGTCCTCAACCTGATTCGGAGGGAAAGATTCTTAAGTTAAAGCTGAAAGCATATGTTGTTGGTTATTTTTCAAGTCTCAATATTTACATAAAAAAAAAATATATATATATATACATATATATATATATATATAAAAAGGAAGCGGGAGCAAAACTGAGTTAGGTTGTACTTTATAGAAGTGTTTAACAATGGACTCACGTTATCAGCGAGTTGTTGATGACTTAGATGACCCCGCTGATGGTCTTCTTGTTTGTGGTCTCTGTTGTGTGCCGTATAGATCAAGGCAGTGCCGTATTGGAAGATGCTTTTTTTTTTTATCATATTTATTTACATGCATAGCTTGCTCACTAACTGCATTCTGTAGTGGCAGAAATGAGGACAGCCTAAAATTCTGCATAACATCATGTCAAAGTCAGAAAACTATGAGCAATCATCTCCAAAATGAATGCGGACTCTATTTATGCCCAACTTCAACCTCTGAAAATATTTTGGATTTTATGGCGTTCAAACCTTTCCTCTCCGTAGACACTCAATATAGAGAAAAAGTCGAAAGGGACTGTTGATTGACGTCAACATTGGCACTTATATAATAAGTTTGGATGTAAAAATGACATCAGTACTAAATGACTTCAGTCTGTAAAAATCCCGACTGGTGCTTTCACTGTGATCAGCAAAGAAGCAGTGTGCCTCCCAGCATACGTCTGTGTAACT
This sequence comes from Idiotropiscis lumnitzeri, assembly GCF_059441095.1. NCBI lineage: Eukaryota > Metazoa > Chordata > Actinopteri > Syngnathiformes > Syngnathidae > Idiotropiscis > Idiotropiscis lumnitzeri. The sequence goes on along the minus strand of NC_142395.1, from coordinate 7,559,597 downwards.
CTGCTCACTGTCCCAGTTCCCATTCTCATATAAATCAGCCATGCAGAGGTTATTCCTTTTGCTACGTTGAAGTGGTCATTGGTAGGGATGTCCCCATAAATGTTGGTGCCAATTGATTTCTCAGTCTCTTTCGTGACTTCCACTGAGACTTGGAGAGAGCGAAGGGGGCGTGGTAAATTGTTTTTCACATCTTTCCACCTATTAAGGCCCTCAAAGCGCTTCACACTGCTGTCACATCTACCTGCTGATGACATGCCATCGGGAGCAACTAGGGGTTCAGCTGACATTAATGAAACAATGACAAGATAAATGACTTATTATCTTTTTGCTGGCAATTACATTTTAAAAGAAGGAAAATAGAAACAATGTCAATGAATGAAGTTGTCTATGTTGGATTTAATGTCGATTTGTGATTGACCAATTACCGTCCGGGACAATATTGGGCATTTTGCCGATCATCAGCATCTGCCCTTTTTCGATTTTTTTATTTAAAGGCCGGTAAAGTAAAAGCAGGTTTATGCAGTACACTTCTCACTTTCTCTGCTGTGCTCGTGCTTGTTTTCTTTTTCACCTCGAGTCACACGCACGACGGGAGAGGTCCCGTGAGCAGAAGAAGCAACAAATTGGAATAAACGTTAATCTACGACAACTCGCAATTTGTAAGATTACTATGAGCCCTTTTATGTCATATAAACATAAGGGGCAGTTCTACTCGCCACAGTAAACTGCCTTGCCTTGAGGCTAAATCTAATCACTCCCCATTGTCACATTGCTGAGGTAATTAGCTACTTGACGACATGACTCCAGAGATAAGTAAAGTTGATGATAATGCTGAGAGGGGAATGGTGATAAAAGTAAGGAATGAGTGAGTGCCAGCGTATGCGTGTCTGTTTGTGTAAGCCACATGTCATAATAATTGACAGCAGAGTACTTTTAAAACAAAGTTGTCTATTTTCTAAAAATCTAAAAAGGCTTTAACATGTCAATCGCTAAGATTGTTTAATAAATATAAGCTAAAAGGCATTTAAACTAAGTCAAGTTTAGGAGTTTTTATTTTTCAACATTTTGACACAATTTTACCCCTTTCTTCTACAAATGAATATTTGGCTTCAAATATCGTTTATGGGAATCCATGACAACTAATAATTGGTATCGGCCCTGAAAAAAAGCATATCGGTCCATCACTAATGTCTATGACAAACAAAAGGTAAATACTGTATCCAGTATTGTTATGACTGCTGTTTGCTGACTTTGTCCTGCTTAGGAGTTTGTACCGAGACCTCCTCTTTCTGTCCCTGGTGGCTCTGGGAAAAGACAACATTGATATTGGTGAGTCCTTAGTTTGTGTTGGAAAGAAAATGGTGGAAATGAATGTACCATGCCAGTCTGTGATTTTGGCATCTGAATTGACACTAGACTAGCAATCTGCATGGAACAGTTTAAAAAATGAGAGGACATGTATCCTGTCCACCACAAATCATCTTCGGCTTTAGGCCTTATAGTCAGACTTGGAGTCATATGTTTCTCTAAACTGCATGTAAACTTGTGGTTGCAACGGTACATAAGGTCTGCATACGTGCACCATTTTGACTCATCTGGAGCTGCAGGAAAGCTTCAAAGGAGACTTAAAGGAATAACTCTGGTTTATGCTGCTCTTTGTGCAGACGCCTTCGATCGCGAGTACAAGCTGGCGTACGACCGCCTGTCACCCAGCCTGGTGAAGCTCACGCGCAACTGTGACCGCCCCCCCAGCGCGGGCGTCATGGAGTGTCGCAGGACTTTCGGGGAGCCTTACCTCTAAATTGCGTGAAGATGAAGCTCAGGAATGCAGCCGTACTCTTTGTGAGGAAGGAATGTTTGACATTTATCCATTCTTGATTAATTTGAAAGGGATCATCTCCACTGAGTCTCCTCATAGAAAGACTGTTACAACGCACCAGAAGAGTATTTTTCAAAGCAATATTTTTCGTAGAAACATGGCATGTGCGACTAGTAGCGATGATATTTCCATGTTAATTCCGATTATACAGAGTAAACTGTATTTATTTTAGTGTCTTCTGTTGACTGTCCTGTACATGTAGGTGTGTTACAGTTAGTGTCCATCATGCTGCCTGACATATTGAAAGGAGTTTCATTAGACGAGAAATGACTTCATTTAGCCACTTTTCTAAATTGTCACCCAAATCTTACAAGGGAAAATGACTCTGCAGGGGAGGACTGTATGCTATTTTTTTTAAGCAACTGTGGTACAAATTGTTGAAGTCTTCACTGCCTCCAGTTAGATGTAACATCTGTGTGGATGTTTGAATCATAATCCTCCTTAACTAGTTTTCACCCTTGGCAATTTTTTATATCATAACAATAATAGAAAATGGGTAGATAGTCTCATTAAGAGATGATCTAAACGGTACGATGGAGATTTTAATAACTATTAATCAATTACTGTTTTAACTTGTTTTTAGCGTCCTTTTAGTGTACTGCATAATTATCTTTCAAGATTAACCTTATTACTCCATTTTTTAATAGAATTGCTGTTAGAAATGCTGACATGTTTGCTACATACTCTTTGTAGAGCAGCAAACACTAAAAAGAAAGAAGTCTGTGCATTTGGAAAATGCATTTTTTTTAAATTTGCACTTTACCGGCAAGTGTAGACCTTCAGGGTTTACTGGATCCCAAATACCAGCCGCTGAATTGTAGCGCTGAAAGGAGTTCAGTTAAAGATGATATAGCATGACTCTTTCTTGTGACTGCCTCTAATTTAGCCTTTTAGATCAGTGGTCCCCAACCTTTTCTTCCCGCCGCGGACCGGTTCATACAAGTCCATACATGGGAACGATGACGTGAGGGTGCTCGCCGGATATTGTACATGGTCTGTTTTTTTACTCAAATTATCAATGTCAAGAGTCCGATGGAATGGAGAGAAGCCCGTCAATCTTCAAATTCAAATAATGTAACAATTTGGGTTATGCGTGTTGTGGTAACAGTTGTGTTTTGCCAAGCTATGTTATTTCCGTTTTCTGAGTGCATCACGCGACTCGCGGGACGGGAGGAGTGTGCAAGTGAGAGAAGGGCCCACACTGACAGGGAGTGAGGAAGTTCCGTGTGACTCTCGTAAACGGTGAGTGTTCCGTTGTTGCTGTCAGCTGGGGCCCGCAGTAGCCGTGTCGTAATAATAAAAGAGAGATATAACTAATGTCTGACGTCGTAACTTTGGCAGACATTACAATATTTTTCAGCCTCGAATAATCAATAAAATGTAAGTCCTGTGAGGCTTTTTTTTCTGCGTCATCTGTGTGGCTTGGTCCAGACTGGTGGTTGGGGACCACTGCTCATAGATTGCAGAATCAGTTGTCCCCGTTGCCTCTTTTTTTGCCTGCGCTAATGCACAGCGGTTTCATTTTCACTCATATTTTACAGGTGCAAATTAATAGTATATTTTAGTGTGAAATAAAAACACCCAACGAACGACTAACAGTATATCCACAAACAGTTGCTAACATATTGGATGTAGCAAAATGGCGCGATTGGTAAAGATGCCTTATTCCATTGCTGCTAAATTTCCCTGAAGTGACTAATCTGCTGTTAGTTGCTTATCTTCACTTTTCTTATATGATGTATTTTTCCCAAAGATAAAGGAATGAGAAAGCAAGAATGCTTCAATATTTATAATCACAGTAACAGTGTTACATGTATTGGTAGCTGCACATTCATGAACTCATGAGTAAAATACTCAATGGTTATGGTCTGAAGTATATCATAAGCATCATCCGATTAAGATTACATTATTAGGTAGTTGTCGATGTCTGTTACCCAGATGTGTTAATGTGAGAAAGGATTAATTTCTCAATAGCGCTTCACGCTGACGCATTGCAGGGCACTACCAAGCTAGTCGTGGCGGGTTCTATGTATTTACACAGTATATTTATGGTAAATTTGCATATCCATTTGAAATGTCAATTTAAAAAAAAATTTTTTTGAGAAAGTCTGACTAAAACATGCTCGGCTGAGCCACCAGCCATCCTAAACTGCACAGAGAACCAGATGACTCGCTGTCAATTAAGAGTCTGTCAAAATGAATCATAAGTAGCTAAAAAGTTCTGCATAATAGAAGCAACCGTTTGTGACCACGCATGTATTATTATTATTTTTTTTATTATTTATTTTTCGGTAGTGTTATGGTGGTGGAAGGAAGACCTCCTCTGGTCAAATGAAGGTCTTATGAATGCCAACCACTTCTGTCACATGGAAGAACATCTCATTTAAAGGTCAGGATGCTGCTGCACTTTGGCCCATAAAAAGGTGGGCTTATTTAACTTGAAATGGCTCACTGACTATGATGGGAACATCTGGGGAATGATGACGTTCATCTGTCAAAAGAAAAATGTTTAAATGACTGCACAATCTACATTTTAATGTGTTGTTAAAAAATAATTTTATAACAGTTATTCACACACAAGTGGTAATGGTTCTGTCAAGGACCAGACATTCAGGGCTCTTGGAATGTAAATAAAGTCGTATAATCTCCTGTTTCTCTCTTTTTTTTAATTTAGTGATGTCTTTGCCTGAGAGAAGAAACAAAAAAGTCTATTGGACTGTTAAAAAAATAATTTATTGCAGAATGTTTTGAAATGGAAAAAAATGTTTTCTTGTATGTTTGCATCCACTTCATTTCAACATGACACTTTACGCAATACACTACACATCTGTATTTCTACACAGCCGACATGATCTAGCACAAGAAAAATAACATAACTTATAGCGGTAGACGCCGACGATGTACAGGAGGTATTTTCTACACTAGGAGTGTAATGTTAGTGTTTGAAAGCGAGGTCGCTTTTTAATCTTGTAAATACTCCTCCGGTGTGGCTGTGCAACATTGAAAACAATTTTACAATTACAATTCTCGTAAAAGTTTTTTTCAACTTTCACCTTTTGAAAGGAATGCAAATTGGATTACGCAATAAACGGTTTTTACTTATTTATTTACTCTGGAGCAGGGGTCTTCAACCCTTTTCCTCGAGGACCATGTCTTGCCTGCTTTCCATCTTTCCATCCACAACACATGATTCAAATGATCACGATCTTGATCGAGCCGCTGCAGACCAAACTGATTATCTGATCATTTGAATCAGCTGTGTTGCATCAGGGTGAGATGGAAATTGTAATCCAGTGGTGTATGTTTTTTTTCCTTTCCAGAAGAAATAAAATGGCAAAATACCTGCGAAAAAACAAAACCAAGTAAGCAATGTGAACTGATGGTCGCCAGACATTATGAAGTTCGCTGCCGCCATCTAGTGCCTGAGTACTTGTACGTCAAGGTACCGCTGTACATTTGTTTCACTAAGTGCCAGCTATCTGCCCAATTTCAAACCAGTAATGGCCAAATATTAAAAAGGGCGTAATGATATATTTGCACATCATCCTTGGTTGACAACGCGCAGGAACACACGTTATATCGAGACGGGACAGACGAGTACACGGTCCTCCAGCAGGACACTGAGGACGAGGAACACAAAGTAGAGCGCGAACATAGTGAGGCCGAGCGTTCGGCTCATCTTCCAATGACAAGTGGCGATGGAGATGATGACGAAGAGGAGCATGAGGAAGAGCAGCACGATGGCGCAGAACAGGCCGTTGGAGCTGACAGTCACAGGCTGGCCGTCGTGCCACAGCGAGTACAAGAGCCACGGGACTGGCAAACTACAAGTGCAAAACAAATACAGCACTTGAGGAGTCATTCTACAAATGGAGGACCTTTTTTGCCCCCCATTGAAATTGGGGTAACAATTTGTTTAATTGCACATTGTTTGACTGCAGAAATGACATCAAGCTCTGACTACAAGTACATATAAAGTCCCCCCCCCTTTTTCACGTTTTTTCCATTTTTTCAGCCAGAATTGAGGGTGTCACTCAAACCATCTCAACCCCATTTACTCATATCAGAAAAAGAGAATATTTAAGTTTATATTATTATTACATAGTTACTCTATAGATATTGAGACATGGACATGGTCCTCATCTTTTTGGCTCCAAACAACACAACAGTGGATTTTATATTAAACAAAAAAGCTGTGTTTAAAATGGCAGAATTTCAACTTTAATTTGAATGCATTTACATCAAAATCAGATGAACAGTGTTGGAATTAAAAAAATGTATGTCTGAGCCTCACACTTTCGGGGACAGAAAATAATGGGACAAACTTTTTAACGCTTGGGGCCCGTTTGCTCGGCATAAAAACGCAGGTAACTATTTTCGTGCCAATGCAAGTCAAGTCAAGGACTTCAATTTTACCTGTGCAGGAAAATACTAAAAGAAAGAAAATGTAAGCCATAATGCACAATTAGACTGCGCTTTGAGGTAGACTTGCTCTCGGCATGAAAATAGAGCCTTTGGTTACAAATCCTTTGCAGTCAATGACAGTCCGGAACGCACAGACATCGCCAGATGTCGGATTTCATCCCTAGTGATGTCATGTCAGGCCAGGCCTCTAATGCAACCGTCTTCAATTCCTGCTTGTTCTTGGGACATTTTCCCTTCAGTTTTGTCTTCAACAAGTGCAATATGAGCTCCATTGAATTCAGGTCAGGTGACTGACTTGGCCCTTGCGGAACATTCCGCTTCTTTGCCTGAAAAAAAACGGATTGCTTTTGCGGTATTCTTCGGGTCATTGTCCATTGGCACTGTGACACACCTTCCAATGAGTAAATATGAGTAGATAACTTTGCCAGAAACATGTGAGAATACACGACAATGGAACAGATGACATTACTTTTGGTCCCTTGAAAAGCGGAAGTATATGCATTATCCACAAACTGTTATCGTTCCTACACCATTCACTTTGTAAGTACATAACGGTACCCGCAAATCAAAGCTGAAAGTCAGCAGTTACAGCACAAATTGTTTGTTTCCGATTCATTGAAGTGGTGATTCGAGCCAAAAAGATGACAATTGTGTCCAAGATACCCAATATGTATAGACCTGACTGGAGCCTAGTTTTTTTTCTTTGCCTGGTTCACAGCTAGCATGTATGCTTCAGCAAAAAAAAAAACAATAACATTTGCAACCCAATTATAGTAATTCTAGAAAAACAAATTAAATGAAAACAACATTCAATGAAGACAACAAACTGCACTTGAGTCGGAGGCCAGTAGACTTACCCAACAGTGATGTCAAAGATGTTACTGCCAACTGAGCTGGACACAGCCATGTCTCCCAGACCTTTGCGGGCCACAATAACGCTAGTGATGAGGTCAGGAATGGACGTGCCGGCCGCCAGGATGGTGAGCCCCATGATTTCCTCGGAGATACCGATTGTCTCGCCCACCTGGGATCAAGAAAATAAACACATACGGTAAGTTTGACTTCATTTGAGGATGTAAGTTTAGCTCTCTAAAGTGAGTGCAGATGGAAATGAACTGACCTGATGAGCCCACCACACCATCAGGTAGGAGAAAACTGCAATCCACAGGATTGTGCCAATAAATGTCAAGGCAAAGTATTTCGTGGATGTCTGGGAAATAAAAAGATGAACAATCCGTTGCAGAAAAGCATTGCTTGTTGGTGGACGCACTGTTTGCAAATGAACTCTTTAATGGCTCCTTTGGAGTGTAGGCTTTACCATCAAGAGTATAATTACATTTTTTTCAGGCAAAGCAAAATTGTGAGTAACACCATCACCGGTTCCAGGTTTGCATTACCACAATTGTGCAGATTTTTATACAGTGGATAACGATTTTTGGTCCAACTCATAAAAATCCTGTGCAATTCAACTTTTTACCACTAGTGGTGGCACACTTATTAGCTTTTAAGACTGTCCATTTAAAAGAAGAACAAAACAGGAAAGTACTGTATTCACCATGACCTAGGTAGTTTTTGTTCCACTGTAATCCTGCTTTTTATTGCTACAGAATGCGACGGCTGTAGGTTCCTTTTAGACAGTGGTGGGCGCTCAAGGCCTTCTATGCTGGCCCAACATAATCAAGAAATCATGATCATATTCTTCACATTGATGTCATATTATATCCCAGTGTTTTATTTTTAGGTGAGAGTATTCATCCAATCAGAATTCATCTAGCTCGTGCTGCCTGGCAGATCTCATAATACCAGTATCATGCACTATTTGTCCGAGGCCTTCAGACACAATCGTGAGGGCGTCTTTCTGTGTTTGTCAATGGGCTTTCAGACTTGATAGACAGTTGCGATAGCAAATCAGATCACGACTTGGTTACAGTAAGGCCTTCTCGCAGGCCTTATGTTGAAGGTGAACTTGAAAATAAGATGAACGCCATAACCCTCCAGATTTTTACCATTTCATCCAGCCTCAATCAGTCTAGACTCCACTCCATGTGCGGTCATTCAGCCACAATATTTTCGTTCTCCTGAGCATCTGGCTCGTACATGTACGGTCCAACAAGCAGAACATCAACAATCTCCTCTTCCTCCAACTCTTCAAATACGTGGATTCCCTCAGATATGTTTGACATTTCGCTTTTTGAGTCAATTTTTGACTGGCCTCATACACTTTCCACGTTGAACTCGGCCATAGTTGTCTTGGAATGACGTCACACTTCCCGGTTTGTTGCTCGGCAAAAATCTAACTTCGGGAAAACTATTATTTTGTAAATATACTCCAAAAATATATATTTTTTTCATGCTATATTATTTGTATTTTGTGTAATTACTTGATTGTTTTACCGTGTGGTGCAAGATTGTTGTTGGGAAACACTGGGCATTAGTAATAAAAGTAATTTCCTGCAGCACACCTGACACACTCTTCCACATCACAGAGTGGATGGTAGACGTAAAGTACATACCGGGTTGCGGACGTCGGGCAGCGTGAGCCACAACGGGAACACGATAGGCAGCAGGAGGAGGTAAGTGACCTGCTTGCGTCTGCTTTCTGGCCAATCTAAAGACAAGGGCTCGTTCTTCTCCTCCTCCTCGTCCCCATCATCGTCATCCTCACTTTCACTCGATACAGTGCTATCTGCGTCATTGCTCTCATCGCCACTTCTGCCACCTGAGCTCCCCTGCAGGCAAGAGACATTTCTGACTGTCAACGAGTCACGCAAAGGGATTAATCAAGCGCTGCTGATTAGTGGAGCGCACGTTTGTGATGGACAACGTTTTCTAGTGTAATCCCAATCCATGCATCGACTTTGTCCTCAAGAGGGCCTCAGGAGAGCTGGAGCCTAGACGGGTTTATTTTGGGAGAGGACGGGACACAGCCCGGACTTGTTGCCAGCCAATCGCAAAGCCGATAGACAAACAAGCAAGTCACATTCACATTTATTGATAGTTTGGAGCAGGGATGAGCAGTGGATGTTTTGGAAGGGTTTGAAGAAACCCCTGCAAACACCAGGAAAACATGCAAACTCCACACAGGAGTGGCTGTGCAGCGATCCGTACCTCGAACCTTTGAATGTGAGGTAGATGTTTGAAACACAAGACTACCTTATAAATTAGATAACGCTACGTACTGTATATACGTTAATCCCCTCCTTAAAGCCGAGCAAAGTCGGCTGGGAGCTCACCCTAATGAGGACTTGCGGTATGCAAAATGGAATCGGATATACACACAATGTACAGTACAAAAGGAGATTTCTTCTTTTTTTTTTTACTTACTCCTCCTTTTTTTATTGTCTCTCTGTTATCTAGTCTCTTATTTCTTCTTTTGGAGCACATTTTTGATGTTCGCAAGAGCAATACTTTAAGCCCTTGTATGTCTTTTGCCAAAGAAACAGTTAGTTATCCGACTGTCCTGTTACTGAACTTTTAAACAGTCTTGCAATATTGCGCCCAAAATCACCAACAGTGGTGCACAAATGTAAAACGAGTTAAATGATCTATATTGCAAATGCACACACAAAGCTCAAATTGAAGGCAACTTTATTATTTAGTAAGCACGTATTAAATGTGTGTGGCAGTGAGCTGCATACCTTTGAGCCTTCCTGCTTGTCTGTCATGTTCTTTGCCTCCAGCTCAGATGGAGGCTGGGAGGTGGACAGCGCCTCACATTTTGGCTTGTGATTTTCATCTGGACATACAAGATGAATATAAGAAAAAAAAATAGGACATATTTTGATGATAGAATAAAATTCACACAGATGTTCAATCACATTTTGATTTGATGAATTTGTCTTCATTTCACAGAGGAAGTTATTTAAAAAAAAAAAGCCCAAATCTAAATATTCAGGTTTTACTTTCTTTTCCTTTCCCGCACAGACACCCATCAGCATGTTAGTCGTCTGGCGGATTGATTTGGACTCATTGAGGCCCCTTCAAGCTCGCTGCAAAAGCACTTTGCTCTGCCTCTCAGGCTCTGAAGCAGCTCATTAGTCCAAATGGGATGTATGGACACACAGAAGTCTGATTGCGGAGATCAACCTTCTTCAAGCGTAAACCATCAGTAATGATTAGGAAATGACCAAATGTACGGGGGGAAATAAATATGCTTCAGCGAGCACACAAAACCTCTAACAAATTCAAACTGTTGACAAAGGGGAACAGAAATTCTGGAATCAATTTCAATTAAAATATTTGCCGCAATCAGTTAATCCTGCTAAATGGAAAAAAACATCACTTGGCTCCTAACCAAATAATAAATATAACACAAATTTATTTCAAGGAGATAGTCTGTGGCGGCGCTAAAGGAGGGTGGGACGCTCGCATGGTCATAAAATTGCTAGTTACGGAAAGAAGAAACAGAGCTGAAGTTTTGGAAACTCAGATTAATGCCTTTGGCAAAGGGGACGAGCGAATTGATTTTTGTCTTGTTGTTTAACAGTGTTTTGTCCTGAACTTTCACCGAGGTGTAATTCAAGTGAAACGTCGTCTTAAAACATCTACATTGAGACAGTTCCACATATTGTACATTAATGGCACGTTGCAATTCTGTTTAACGCATGCCTCTACATAGATTTTCAAATATTTCACTTAATATATATTGTGCAGTCCCAGTCTACTTGTATTTAAAATGAGACAGCAAATGTTCACGTTCCGACTCACCTTCCAAGTGGTGCTGATGTGACTTGCCTGCGTTAGAGACATTCAGAGGCTTTACTTTGTTATTTGCTGCATTTAAGAGAATTTTTTGGAATCAGCAGCAGAATAGCTTTATTGTACCACAAAGTGTAACGACACAACTTGACAATGACCAAATTTGGGGTTACAAGAACAGAAGCCTGCTGGTTCACCATTTGGAGAGCCAAATGGAAATAAAATTATCAGGGAGAGGGGGGAAAAAAAACAACCCCAGACTAAGTTTATGTTTGGATTTCTTTGGTGGAAGGAGTCAACAAACAGGCACACATTAATACACACCACACAGACGAGCACACGTGGAAGTGGGTGGGAGGAATATCGAACGTGACAGCCCAAATGCACCGAGCCGACTCGAAAAGCCTCAGAGGCGCCACCACATCTCATTGCTTCGTTAAGCAGAAAAAAAGCCTTTTACAGTGTTGTCTGGTGTATTGTGAGCAGAAAAAAAGATGACTTGCAAATAATCATGGGAAGTCATGCAGTAAGTTGGAGTCCATGCAAACAAAATGCCACAGTTCACTGTTGGCGTGCAACACACATTTCTGGAGCAACACAGGAACAAAACAACACAAGTTACCTTTCTTGTGGATAAAACCCTCAGTTCTGACGTCACCGTTAAAGGACGTCTCTGAGGGAAATACACAACAAAACGCGACTCTTCAGTCACACGCTACTACAAAAAAAGTTGCAGTCGGCGGGCATTAGGACCATGCCTCTCACCCAGCAGGCCTCCCGTTTGGGGGCGTATTCATGTGAATGTTTGTTGGCGCGAATTTGTGATTGTGCATTATTCTGTTGTTGGCAGTCTTGGAATAAAGACGTGTTCACAGTCAGTCGTGTGTGCTCATTTCAACTTCCACAGTAGTACCATTAACCAAGCTGACTTAGGGTGAAAAGAAAGGTTATGCTCTGGACTGATCACCAGCAAATCACAGCACTGGAACAGAAATAAAATTCACACGCACACGTTAAACAGGATTTGAGTTTTAAAATGCAGTTTTATTTTTGAGCTGCTATGCGATTCTGGAATGTGGAGTCTGACTTATTTTAGTTCATGAATATTAACGAAAGCACTCAAATTAAAATTGCAAAAACATTTTCGTTGATGAAATAAAAAAGTCCCCCATCTATGCAGCCCAGTGGTTGGGGGACCACTGATGTAAAAGATGCTGACGGTGCAAGTTGCTGTGGTGATCGCTCGACTATTTCATTAGAGATTAAGAGCTTGGTGTGCTAGCATGCTGGCTTTTATCCAGCTTGTATGAGCGTGTATTGGAAAGCTGATTAGGGATCAGCTGTGACCGAGTGTTGCGAGAGTACAGAACCGGCCTCGCAATTTGGAGGATGGGCCTCATCAAGATCCACTCACAGGAAGAACAAAGTAGAACATGAGGCCTGGACTGGACGCCCACATCACCTTGACTCCAGTAATTAGATTACTGGCTGTACAAATATCCAGTTAGTTGGAAGAAGAGAACTACTTCTCTAACTATATTATTAACTAATTATTGCATCCATTTATTGTATGGGATTACTTGTAAGTAAATATTCCTCTGTCGTTATCAAGCCAGAACCATAGCTTTATCCTCTTCCACCCATATATGCCAGCCGCAGATTGAACTCGCACCCGCCGCTCTTCGTTACCTTCCCCCAGAGGGTCCAGTGTGTGGATCATCAGCTGGAAGATTGTGCTCCTCAGCGAGGTGTTGTGGAGGGAGGCCGAGCTCCCGCCTCGTTGCAGGGCAGGACGCACCTGCATGCATGAAAACAAAAGCAATGACAATGAGTGATGTCCAAACATGGCATGCTCTTCACAACGTAATCCAGAGGATGCAATGAAGCAAAAAATGTTGGCTGTCTAAAATTTAACCACAACTTGGACTGTGAAAGAGTAATAAGTGACTTCAGCTTCGGCTAAATTGATAAGTCATTGTCGTACCATTCACATTCAGGGTTTCATGAAATAAAATGCAAAATCCAGAACATTGCTCAGCACATTCATAAAACAAGCAGAATCAACTGGAACTAAAAAGCAACATTCTGCTGACCTTAATTTATTAGATAATGGCATCTTCTTCGCCATTGCTTTGCTCTCATGCTTTTGCGAGCCAACAGCCAATCAGAGACGAAACCGTTTTGCATTCTGCCAATAATGGCCTGTTCATTCAAGACGTATCTAAGAAGCAAAAGGAAACATAAATCTCGAACTTCTTTGCAATTCTAAATGCAGTTTTTCACTTAGGTTTATTCCTACTTGTATTATGAATTTGTGGAGCAATAGTTTTATTTCATGAAAATCTGACCAAGGATGGTATGATAAAGAATGACTTCTCAACAATGTTGTTTAGCTTCGGATAAGCAGTACAGGCTTGCTTCTTCGTTGAATTTTTAAACGCAGGGGCAGAGGGAGAATATTTGTTGTCATCGTTGTGTCCATGCACCACATACACTCAGTGAAGAATCAAAAGTGTTGCTTCCCCAAGTACAAATGATTTTAGTGTCTTTACGGACACTTAATTTCTACACATTCTTGGCTCAGATTACGCAAGTAGAAGCCACTCCAGTCGCAAGATTGTCAAGGTAACAAAAGCCAAACTTTACATTGGCCCAAAGGTTTATGGGGTGCGGTCTTCTGTCACTCACCTACATGGGAGTGGGCCCACCTCAAAAAATCATCCATCCATCCATCATCTGTAGCGCTTCTCCTCACTAGGGTCACGGGGGGTGCTGGAGCCTATCCCAGCTATCTTCGGGCAGTAGGCGGGGACACCCTGAACTGGTTGCCAGCCAATCGCAGGGCACACAGAGACGAACAACCATCCGCACTCACACTCATACCTAGGGGCAATTTATAGTGTTCAATCGGCCTGCCATGCATGCTTTTGGAATGTGGGAGGAAACCGGAGTACCCGGAGGAAACCCACGCAGGTACGAGGAGAACATGCAAACTCCACACAGGATGGCCGGAGCCGGGATTGAACCCACGCCCGATGCTGTCTCTCATTGTGAGGCCATCGTGCTAACCAGTCGTCCACCGTGCCGAAAAAATCACCTCCAGGTAATTTCAGCGAGACAAGTGTGGTATGTATAATTCCTGATCCTTGTGGTATTTTTTCAAAAGCATTGTGAAAAAAAATGTACAGTCACCTTTTAAGTAGAAGAACGCCAAATGTTCCTCACATTTATTTTTAGTCGTTTATTCTTTGTGTCATCTGAATAAAATGTAATTACACTAAGATATTGGTTGATTCTCTTTTTGAAGATGCCCCTTAATACATTGCAATAGGATTCAACTCTGTGGCTGCCCACGTTTTGACTTGACGTGAGATGTCCGATTTGAGTAAGAGTTAGCAGGATTTGCGAAGATTTTGTCTTGTGTTTTGCAACCAGCTTCTGTTCGATGCTCGCAAACTGGTAATCATTCAGCAACATCAGTTGCTGCGAGTTGTAATGTTTTTAACGTTAGCGGCTTTGTACAAAACTTGTTCAAGATGAACGCATACTTGTATTATTGGGAGAGTATTTAAATATGTTGCATTAGATGCAATCATGCAACACTTTGTTAAAATTAGAATGCGTTTCCCTTGACAACATACTAAATCAAAAGAACATTTCAACCCTGAATCAGGTGCACTACAGACACGAGATGACTGGAAAATGTTCTAAAAAAATTCAGATACAACGTGTAATCATATCATAGTATTCGATTTAAAAAAAAATAAAAATAATGACCTGACTTGATGAAGATCTCGACTGCAATCTTGACGGATATTTATCACAAGTTTTATAGTTTAAAATGTAACTTTTGTTAAGTTCTTCCGTTTTTTTTCTCTGCAGCTGATCCTGTTCAAGGTTCCAGTTGAAGTCACACGACACCCTGGATTGGTCAACAGTCCATCACAGGGCACGTACACACTGATAAGCTTGCACACCCACAATCACAGCAGCTGTGAGTGGGAAGCGCCGCCACGCTGCCTGCGCCGTGTTCAGGTAAGCGAATCACTGCACTGTTTTTGGCAAATCATTGAAGCCAAAACATAGTAATAGAAATCACAAACATCTTATTTGTACCCGGAGCTTGGCGTTGTCCTCTTGAAGGTTTGATGGTCTGCTCAGTAAAGAACTCTCAGGTGGCTCTGATTGCTGTCTCGATTTGTCCTCATTATTCGACACAGCAGCAAGTGGAAGGGGAGGCGGTGATGGCGGTGATGGCTCGCTCCCCTGTGACGTCAACGACAGACTTTGTTATGGTCATGTTCTCTTCAAAGACGTTTGGACTTGTTGGAAAAAGATGATACATTCATTCGCTACCATTAACCAGAGATGGAACCTAATCCCAGTTGACCTTGGCTGAGAGATTGATGAGACTCCTGATTAGTTGCCGGTGAGTCACAGGGCACATATCAATGAATCCAGAATGTTTCACTGTGAGGCAGAAGTGCTTGCTTTTCATCAATAAAGTTTGCTTAAAGGGACTGTTGATTGACGTTAACATTGGCACTTATATAATAGGTTTGCATGTCAAAATGACATTTGTACTAAAATGCTCCCCTCGCAAAAGACTCTGCGGTGATTTAAGGCTTGTTTTGCGATGAGATTTACGATAAATTGGCACGCGGGAGACAAGTGTGGTAATATTGCTTGCTTTGTCAGTTTTGTTGTCTAAAACGCGGCCGATGGCCACCAAAATGCAAATGCACAATACTACTCTTGTCCACGTCAACCAGTGAAAGTATAAAAGCATTCTGCACAATTGTTAGGATTTATTGACATCAAACGTGAACTCGTGATCACCTCACCAAAGTCAAAAATACTGAGCTGATCGATCCTCCACTTACACACGCTGAAGCGGACAAGAGCATGAATGCGCACACAAACCCCGACTGGTTGTGTTTCGGACTTCTTCAATGTTCCACATTGTGGAGCAGAATGTGCTTTTAGCCACTTTGTGCGTGTCAATGTCAGGTGGGGATGTCCTCATGAATTTTGGTGCCAATTGAGCACTGTTTTTGGACATTATAAGCAATGAAAGCACAATGATTTCCAATGGAGGGTTTGTGATCGGTTCATTTCGTGACTCCCAAGAGACATGGAAAGAGCGGAGGGGGGCGTGGCCATATTGCTCATTAAAAGAAGGCGTTTTCCAAGTCGTCATTTAGTTACTAATTTCTTCAAAATAAAATGATTAGAAAAAGATAACTAATTTCAGTTTCCAGATCAAAAATAAATAAACTGAGTTTGTTCGTGAAAAATGGGCCATCTTGGCTGGATAATTCCTTTAACAAATCCTGACCTTTGTAAAATAAAAAAAAATATTCTCCTAATTTCACAGCGTAGTCAAGTCAAGTCAAGTCAATTTTATTTGTATAGCCCTTAATCACAGACAGTCTCAAAGGGCTTTACATAGCCACAATCGACATCCCCGATCTTAACCCCCAGGAGGGCAAGGAAAAACTCACAAAACCTCATTAGGGGAAAAGTGAGAAACCTTGAGAAGGGACCACAAATGGGGGAATCCCCCTTCCAGGATGACCAGGCTGCAATGGATGCCAACTGGGCAACATTTGACACATACAATGATGCTATACAATAATAGATGAGATAATATAAGAGTCAATTGAATGAAGTGCTGCAGGAAGATGACTTCAGTGGAGTGGGTCCTCATCCAGGGCCGTAATATCCATGGCAGCATATCCGAAGATGAGCCTTCGATCTTGTACCGGTCAGTTGGTGTAAATTCAGTACAGCCACTTCCAAGTGAATCGCCATCACGCGACAGGACGTCACTTTCGGCGCGACATCTTTTCCTCCGCTTTTATCCACCGGGCGAGTAAACGCAACTATGGTTTCGTGCACCACCACATGCAACACTTGCACCATTCTCATGGAAAGACTCTCCCTGCTAGAGGGACGTGTCCGCCAGCTAGAGCAGAGTAATGTGGTAAGCGTAAACGTGGCGGACACGACTGTTAGCTGGGTTGTAGCCAACCTGCTAGTCTGGTTAGCATTGGCCGTAAACGGCTTGCTAATCGCGGTGAGCCTGTTAAGACACATAGCAGTTCCATTCCACCTCGGTCTCATGGCTCCCGCACCTTAGTGATAGATGACTCCATTACCAGCAACATTAAGCTTGAAAATCCAGCCACAGTAATGTGTATTCCTGGGGCCAGAGCACCCGACATAGAAGCTAATCTTATGGAGCTAGCGCGCAAGACACCTATACACCAGCGCAGTGCAAACAACGCTAGCTATTCAGATATAGTGATACACGTTGGCTCCAATGACACTAGGATGAAGCAATCAGAGATCACAAAGAAAAACATAGCAAGGACTTGTGATCTCGCCAGAAAGATGAGTCGGCATCGAGTAATTGTCTCTGGCCCCTTGCCTGCGAGAGGCAATGATGAGAGGTTTAGTAGATTATTCTCGCTAAATAAGTGGCTGGCTAGTTTTTGTAGTGAGCAGGGACTGCAGTTTATAGATAACTGGCCTTCTTTCTGGGGCCGACCCGACCTGCTGAGGATGGACGGACTTCACCCTAACTGGGAAGGCGCCATCACTCTTTCTAGAAACATAGATTATTGTTTGAGCCTTCCATGACTATTCATATTAGAGCAGGTCGGGCTGCAGGCGAATAGTGAGCCTGTAAGGAAGGGTATGGAGTCTGTAAGGCTAGAGCTAACTAGCGCTATGCTAGACTTAGACAACACACATAGCTTTTCTTCTAGATTTGAGCGCTACACACCATACGCTGTTACATCTCATACTGATATAATTTCTACTGAGGTGGCAATACATGATGGGTTTAAGCATTCCTCCTCGGTCGGTTTTATTGACGACGAGCCGTTCTCTCAAAATAATAGCACTCGAAAGCTGGTAAATAACTATCGGATTCCGACCGTCAGAATTTCTCGCCGCGTTTATAGTCGCTCGAGGTACAATCCGGGACCTAGGCAAAGCAATCTCCTTAATATTATGACCAGGAGTCCTGTTGCGCGGAATAACTTAGATAGACCTATTTTACTGAAACTCGGTTTTTTAAATATTAGATCGCTTTCATCGAAAGCCTTGTTAGTTAATGACCTTATTAGAGACCATAATCTTAACATGATTGGTCTTTGCGAGACCTGGTTAAAACCGAATCAGTTTTTACCGCTAAATGAGGCTTCGCCTCCAAACTTCGTGAGCTCGCATGTTGCGCGCCCTCAAAAGAAAGGCGGGGGTGTAGCCCTCATTTCCGAATCTAACCTAAAACTTAGTCCTCGTTTTAGCAATTCCTTTAAAACATTTGAAGTTCTCATTATGCGATCCTCAGCCGAGCTGCCGTTTTATCTTGCCGTTCTTTATCGTCCACCTGGCTCTTACTCCGTAGTAGCAGGCTCCTTCCCCATATTCCTTAACAAAGCCAGCATGTGTACTTGTTGGGCAAAGTCGCATGTACCCTCTACCATTTTCCTGAGTGAGGGTGTAAATCTGCTCCAGTGTTCCATAAACAGAACACAAACCACAAAGCACCTCCTGAAGGCTTGACCAACAGCTATGATCTCCTCTCCACTACTTGGGGAAAGACTTTCCCAGTAAGGCTGAACAGTGTGAGCCCTCCTGTCGCCCTTCATAAATATGGTAGACAGGTATCATGACAATAATTCAGGATACTTTCATACTGTATCTATTTTTGGGAGCCATTATGGTTTCACTAAGGTCACTGTTGCAGCATCCTGTGAATGTTGTCATTTATTCACGGCATTTTATTCTCAGGATGTTGGTTGGCTTCGTCTAACTGGCCTGGTTATGACTTGATGAAGACTGATGGAATGAACAGCAAAAAATCCTTAATGGTGTTTTCAAAATGTAAGTGCATCAAAGTTGCTGTTGTGGGAAGCATGTAAAATCAACTGCAACCATGAACAAGCGTAGATGACTGTGTGCATAAATCAACAATGATTCACTCATAATGTCATCTTATCCAATCAGTAGAAAATGTTGAAGCGGTGGTCTTGCCTCACTCAGGATACCAATTCAAGCAGCAATTAACTTGGAATGTTTGGAAAAAATAAAATCAAAATAAATCTATTCATAATTACGGCACATAATGAAATGAATAACTGACAAATTATTTCCTAATTGTTATGGTAGGAGTTTTGAAAGAACAAATTGGGTAATGGAAATGTGAGATGAGGATGTTTAAGCATGCATAAAAGGAAGGCATATCCAATAATTATGACACGCTGATGTGGGCTCACACATCCACACACTTGAGGAAAGGATCAAACGCAATCTGTGAATGTGCTTGATGCTAATAGCAGCGTGTGCTGGCGCTACTTAAAACCGCTCGGAATATAAATGCAACCACTTGTCTGTCTTGTTTTGGCAGTGTGCAAAACAACAATACCTTTTGATCAAAACAGCAACAACCCATTACTCATTTCTGTCAGTTGCCGCGACCACTACTGGTATTTCCAATGCAGCCAGACACCTGCACTCCTTTCTGCACGGCATCAAAGGCCTTTACACGAGCACAGGCCATCACCTGCTTATACCGCAAATCATGGTCCTTCCTACAAAGGATTCCAAAGGGACAAATTCTGAAATGCATGCACATGAAAGCACAAAAAAATGGACAAAGTCAAGAAAGAGAGCATTGTTGAGGATAGAAGCCACGTAGCAACAATTCCGGAAAGTCTTTTGAAATTGATTTTAAAAAATCCATGGACCGTTGAAACCATATCACAACTTGATGTTTTTGGTTTCTGCTTTTGTTATATCTTGGTCCTCATGTTGGCATTTCTTAATTCTGAAAAATCTATGCAACTTTTGAACACTTGATAAAGTAATCATGTTATTTACTATGAGTTGATTTTTTTTCATTAGGTTGGTTTCTTTCAGGTGTCAGATGGGCCACTGACCTTGTTGTGACATATACATCATAAATGTTTCACAGAATAATATCGTTCTGATCTGTGTTTTTGTTGATTTTGGTTTGGATGGAATTTAGCTTTGTTATGTTTAGCCTGTGTCTCTCTTTATCCTTGTCTGACTTGTTAAGCCTGCAGTGCGCACGATGCACCATCGGCACCCAGCGCTATCCGCGCTTCAACAATGCCTTGCACATGAGCCGAGGATGCTGAGTATCAAACATTATTTAATCATTTCGGCACTCCCGTGCCATCGGCACGAGGTGTGCGGGGCACAGCAGCCAACCACACACGTCTATTTTCCACAGCGCCTACGCGCTTCATACACCAAATATGGCGGCGCCCTGTCAGTACCATTCAGAGACTCTCCTGAAGATAAAATATAGAGGTGGCCACGTTGCTTTCCTTACCCTATTTAGCCGGTCTGTCCTCGGTCCATGACCTGGACACCCTTATGTCATCGCCCCTCCATTCTTATTCATAAAATAATCATCCTCAGTCCTCATCCTTCCAAATCACTTCTGGTCTTACTGTTCACCAGCATAAGAGATGTCTTACATATTTTGGAAGCTGATTTATTTTTCTTGCAAGTCATGTTTTTGAGAAATTATTTTTAATTTGACCTGCAAAGATTGCGCAATACAGATTTTTACCATGAGTTGTAATTTGTAGTTGTGACGTTTTACAGAAGAATTCCACAAGTTGCTTAACCTTGCCCTTAATTTGTGAATATTACTAAATATAGTACTATATTACATTGCCGTATTGTATTATTGAAACCTGATGTGCAGTTGCGAAAATTAGGGCAGATAGTGACTCAGCACCCCCCCCCCCAAAAAAAAACAGAAATCATCTTGAAAAAGTTTACTTGCATCTCATTTGTTCACTGGTGTGGAATCAAAATAAGATATTTTCAAACATATGCGTTTACTTTGGAAAACAACGGTCAACATCGTTGCCGTTTTTGTGACATGTTAAGGACCAAACCAGCAACTGAATCTGAAAAAATATTGATATTTTAGTGCATTTTTCTGCACTCTCAATTGATGGGGAAAAAATCATATTTTTAATAAAATAATGAAACATTCATGAATCTGATTTATCAATTATGTTAATCAACAAAATAAAATAATCGCTATTTAAAATGATCATTGACGTTTTAGTGAATAAATATTTTTTAGATTCCTCTTCTGTCCAATAGTGATGTGGCTTAATGCGCCAAGTTATTCATTAACGTAACGTAAAACCCTCATGTTCCACTCAAATTGAGCCGCTCGAGTAATTGTTCAATTCTATTAGTTTAGAATTTATGTTAAGACATAGATCCACATATCGCAAATTGCATGCATATGGGAATTATTTTGTGAGAGGACATGGCGAAGGCTCCAGCGCCTGCTTGAACCAGCACAAAACAAGTTGTAAAGAAGCTGCGTGAATGCTCGGCTCTGACCTTCCAACAGTATGTGTCGTTTGCATGTTGTCCCCTTGCTTGCGTGGGTTTTCTCTCGGTACTACAGCTGCCTCTCTCACATTCCAAAACCATTCATGTTAGCTTCATTAAAAATATTTTAAATTTTCCATAGATGTGATTGGGAATGCTATATGTGCCCTGCGATCGACTGGCAACCAGTCCATGGTTTACCCATCCTCTCAATCAAAGTCCAACTGGGACAGGCTCAGCTCACCCAAGACCTTTATGAGAAATGCTGTCGAAAATTGATGGACTGATGAATATTTTTGACAAAGTATTAATCACCGGCCCAAACTGAAATGACTTTTCAGTGGTCATTGACCACCATTGTATTAAGTTTAATAGACAAAGAACCAAACGGTTTCTTCGTCATTGTGACTGACCTTGTCAGGCTCATCAGTGGTCCGCACTTTGACGATGCTCACATGCTTGTTCAGTTGTGTCTTCACCACATGCTCAATCTGACTGTTGAATTTCATAAAGCACACATAGCTTATGTAGCCCATCAACAACATGGAGCTCTCCCACCAAAGAATTGTGTTATCCAGGAAGAAGACGATGAGCATGATGAGGTCCAGGATGTAGAAGGACACGTCCCGGAAGAGCGGCCACCAGGTCAGATGCAGCATCTCCCGAGAGAAGATGGCACACATGCCTATGACGAAGAGGATGTTGAAGACGGCCGAGCCTACGATTGTGCCGATGCCCACGTTGCTGTGGGAGACGAAAACGCCAATCAGGGAGGTAAAAAGTTCTGGGGCCGAGCCGCCGGCCGCCATGAAGGTGGCACCGGCCACATCATCGGAAATGTCCAGCTTGTTTGTGATGACCTCGAGGGCAGGAACGAAAAATTCATCGCAAACTATCGCGAGTGCCACGAACATATAAATCATCCCAACGCCATGCAGAGCCACCCAGCCTTGGCGTCGCTGCTCCACTGAGAAGATGTCCTCCGGGTACTCGCCCTTCCTGTGTGGGGGCTGCAGCAGAGTGGGTTCCGTGGTCGTCGGTGGAGGTTTGGGGGGTTGGGGTTCCACGTAAATGCACTGCTCAATATCTGTCCTGTTGACAATAACCAACGTGGGTTGTGTGCTCTTCGGTGACTGGACCTGCTCCTGTGTTACATTGGGTGCTGTTAACTCGCGAATGCTGACCTCTACAGCACCATCATCTCCTCCTTTGTCATCCAAAATGTCCCGTGTATGGATGGAGAGTCTGAGTTTTGACAGCCCGGCATTCACAGTCAGCGTGTAGAAGAAACACAAGAGTAAACCTAAGATGAAGAAGAGGACACGACTGCGTCGTAGTCTCCTCGGACGAGGGGCCACATTTATTGTCCTCATGTCAAAACTAAAAATGATGTCATACGTGATCCTCCATGGTTCCTGTAGTGTTAAGTGGCAAAAAGACACACATTCGTGTGCCCAACGTATTTCATCTTGTGGTGGCCGTCTTCCACCTGTGGCAGAGCTGAAAAGCAAAGAAAAACAGTGAGAGCAATAGCAACACAAATACCTCATTCCTGGTGCATAGCTGTAAATACTGAAGCGAAAGATCATCACAGCCACCTGTTACCATGACTACACATTTGGTTCCATTCAGCACGCCCTATTAAAGATGTTTGAGTTTGGGTTGATTTTGTACATTAGCGCGATCGTTTAGTGCGATATTAGCCCGTCAAACAACGTCACACTTAAAGAAATATTTCAATATGACCTTTTTATGCACAATGCAAGTTAACCACATTTTACTTTCCTAAAACAAACAAAGAAACCAGTGTGTAGCGAGCAGTCTTACCTGAGAGCCGCGTGCTCGTGCTCGTGCTCGTGCTCGTGCTCGTGCTCGACTCCTCTCCCACGTGAACGAGCTTCGCTTCGTTTCCCTTCACTTGATGCCACCTGAGCCACTCAGATACGCTGAGTCTGGTTTTTGGGAGGTTACAAGGGCGCCCCGCATGTCAAGGCTTGAACGAGGCTCAGCCTAATGCTACTAAGAGGATTTGGAGGCAAACAACTCTCACCTTCCCTTTCAGAAATATGGCGGAGCTGTATCAATAAGGCAACATTCATATGGACGACACGACAGGCGACTGATTGACGGCAGCCGCGCTAATTGGTCTGTGATTTGCATTAAGGGGCGTGTTCCTATAATGTTAGGTGTGGCCTAGAGTCCAAGACATTTTCTTAGCATTTCAAGGAATTTATTTTTGTTCACAATTGAAAACAAACAATCGTCTGGCTCGTAAAGGGCGTTCAACTGATCTGCAGTATACAGCTGACATTAAGCACAGTTGTCACTTACGGCAACCAAAACTAAATTTTAATAATGGAGAGGGATATTTTCAGTTTTTGTTTTTAAATTTGACCAATAAAAGCTTGTGCATTACGGATTTTACCATGCGTTGTAATTTATAGCCATAATTTTGTTATTAGAAACAAAATTAGACCTAATAGAACATTGTGTCAAAATACAGTAATTTATCTCTAGATAGTTTAATAAAGAAAGACAGAAGCATCCTATATGTGTGAGACAGAACACACCAACATTGGTTTCATTCACATCCTTCCTAGCATCGAACCCCAAGTCCGGTTCTCGAGATCCTGCATGTTTTAGACGTTTCCCTCTTCTAGCACATCTGTTAGAAATGATCAGCTCATCAACAAGCTTTGCCGAAGCTTGACAACAATCCTGATCAGTTCTAGAGCGCTTGAAGACCGGACCTGGGCACCTCTGACATAACCGCTTGTCTACTGGTCTATTGTATTTGAAATGAAGATCACATCACCTTCCTAAATATAATATTTTCTTGTTTATTTGAGTTTCATTTCCCTAAACACTGTCATAAAATAAAAGCTAATAGAAACATAGCTTTCAACCACCAAAACACCTGATGTAACTCAGTGTAAAAAATAAAAATAACAACAAAAATCAA
The DNA here is from genome assembly GCF_059441095.1 of Idiotropiscis lumnitzeri. Taxonomy (NCBI): domain Eukaryota; kingdom Metazoa; phylum Chordata; class Actinopteri; order Syngnathiformes; family Syngnathidae; genus Idiotropiscis; species Idiotropiscis lumnitzeri. The sequence continues at coordinate 7,535,232 of NC_142395.1, read as the reverse complement.
CATTTTAATTTAATATGAATAAAATATAGACAAAAAGTAAAGACTGAGTGTATATCAGGGGTCTTCAATCCTGTTCCTGCCCGTTTTCCACCTCTCCCTAGTGCAACACACCTGAGCGATCGTTATCTAGCTTCTGCAGACCTTGCTGATTATCTGATCATTTGAATCAGCTGTGTGCAGCAGGGAGAGATGGAAAACCTGCAGGATACCGTCCCTCGAGGAACAGGATTGAGGACCCCTGGTGTATATGAAGCATACAACTTTTCAAATTTCTCACATTTGACATTTGAGTGTCAACAGCAGTCAATTGGATTTAGCTGTCATATGTAAATGCTGCTGAGGATGCAGTTAACTCAGCAACAGGAGCAGGCCAAAACATAGAAAGTGTCATTACTATTCAAGTGCATCAACATTTTGCAACAACATAACACATTATTCCATTAGGTAGAAACTCAACATGCGATCCATCAGTTTATCCATTTTTTATGGAGCATATTGCAGCTGACTTTGGGCGAAAGGTGGGGTACACCATGGCCTGGTTGCCAGCCAATCTCAGTATAAGAACTCCTTATTAACTAATTTATGCCAATGATGGCTAGTTCAACGTGTCAGTTTCATTTTGCCTGATGACAGGAGTGTAGCTTTGGTCTCAAACATAGAACAGCAGGAAACTGATAATGTACGTACACCATATAGGGCAAACAATTTTAAATACAAGCCATTTGAATTATGTAAATAATGCTATAACTACATGTAGTCTTTTGAACCAGTCAAACAATCACCTGTAAGGGTGGAACCATTGATAAATCAATTTAGGGAAGAGAAAATAAAGAAATGCATCCAGACAAACACGGAAGATATTAACCCATATGAATTGGAAATGACAATAAGAAAAAGAAACATATTGTGGCTCAAAGTATGTTACATCCCGCTCCATTAGTGAACTTTCCTTTTTCTTGATCGATATCGTCTCCTCCTTTGCTTGTATAGATAGCGGAAATTAATGAAGAGTCCTGAAAAACAAAAAGAAATGCTGGTTAACTCAAATCTTACAATCACAACATAAAATAAATAAAATGTTTTCTTTCTTTTTTTTTTTAAGTTCTGAAAAAAAAACATCACTTCTTAGCCAGTTTTGCCGGTGAGAATGCAAGTGGGTGGTTGTTGCCTTACCCAGGAACATGAGGACCAAGTAGATCTGCAGAGTGTATGAAAAGCTGAAGTAATGCCCTAGCAGTGCAGGCAGGGGGACGCTGAACAGACGTGTCTCGTCAAAGATGGGGAGGGACTGGATCACAGCCACCGCTGCATAAACCCGCAGAAAGACAAGCCGTCACCACCAAATGGCATGCACTGTCTGACCTTTTCTCAAAACAGCCACCAGGAGGCAATAACCTTCAGCGACAACTCCAAGCGGGTACAGTGGGATCCAAAGGCTGTATCTGAGCCACGTCAACAGCTTCCACTCAATGCCAATGCAGGCCAGCATGTAGAACGGGTACCTGAGAATGAGAAGCCCGACCGACCAGAAGGGCATCATCATCATCGTCATCGTCATCAGCAGCAGCAGCAGCAGCTTATAAGTGTGTAGGTGTTGATCGCTTACCTGAAGATTTCAATGGTGCTCCACAGGTAGAACACAAAGAAGACAACAGGCTTGTTCTGCATCTCTTCCAAGCAGCCAAAGATGACAAATAAAATGACATTCCTCCCTGCTAACTGTGACAGGACATGTTAATCAGTGAATGTATAAGAACATACAATGAGTGAGTAAGACTTGCGGTATAGGAACAGGTAAAGGAAAATTACCTGTATCATGGCAGGAAAAAAGCCCGTCTTGACTAGCCCTAAAAGGGGGTTAATCACCTCCAGAACGGCCATCATCTGGCAAAAGTACATCACGTCAGCTGCAGTGTGGAAGGTATCATAAAATGAATCTGTGGAGAGATAAGAAGAGAGGAGAAACGCTTTGTTATGGCGCATTGCCTGACACAGTGACCATAATCGTAATCGATAATCGCTGGCATTTGCAAAACAAATTGTCCTCATGATTTGGTTCTATTCAAATGGAACCATCTGTGAAAACACAGTCGTTCAGTGTTGCCTCGACCTTGTTTGTTTGTTTCATGTTAATCAACATGCACAACACTCTCATGCTAATTAGGCTTGCAATTAAAATCCAGCCCAAAATCGTGTCTGGGTTTCAAGTTGAAAAGCCTGTCACGAGAACACAGGCATTATTACTGTTCGATTTGATGCTCACCAAACAGGCTTCTGCTTTCTGACATTTTTTAAAGTTAAGAGTAACAGAACTGAATTGTTTTGGGGGTTTTTTGCCCGGAAAGATGGAAAATTACACATAAAAAACATCAAATTGGTGGTGGATTCAAGTGCAATGGAAGAACAATATCACTATGAACTGAAGCTTGAACACAGCAGATTTAAAGTAGCCGAAGGAAGGACTTTTTCTAACTGTAGGACACATGCAGAGCTGCATGTTTGCCCACTGGCTGTTCATTTATTTATTTTAGGGCAGTGGGGTAGGTCAAGTATTTGGTGTGTCAATCAACATCAAATGTTGCTAAAATGTTGTCCTCCTGTCATTGCTTTTTGTCTGCAGTTAAAGATGAAGACACTGTAGTTATCAATTAATAATTGCATTATTGGAATGTTATCGCATTCAGTACAGTCTATCATTTAATCGACAACTTGACTAAGACAGCATATTAGCTACGCATCTTATATGTGTGGTTTCCATTTTTTTAAGGCAATTCATGTCAAGTAAACATTCATTAAAATTTTAACGTTAATGTTTTTCCCCAAACACCCCAAGCCTAATTGTCCACTGCTTGTAAATGCACAAAATTGTCTATTCAGGGTTTGTCTCACACTATGTTTGTAGCTCACTCTCGGGATCTTCATCAAACGTCTTTCCTGCATCTGTGTCCTTTCTCTGAAAAAAAAAAAGCATCTTCCAAGTCCTCTGGCTACTCTGTTAGCTCCCAACTTCAGCTTTCCACACCTCAACGTCTTATGCGTGGTCTGCCTCATTGTGATTGGTCTTTACGGCACATAAATCCGATGTAACATTCTTTTTCTTTTTGTTTTGAACTCTAGACAAAAATCAGTGGAAATGAATTCACATTTGAGCAACAAAATGTAAATAATAAAAAAATAAAATGAAATAAAAAAAAAACATCTATTAAGGGGCTTGCTTGTGGGACTGGTTTTGTGTTGCGGCAAAGTGATGTAAAATGGGTTAAATGTGCCCCTCCAACAAATCCTTTCGCCACAGCCCCCCAGTGCATAAGGTACTTCAGTACTACATGCAGAATGTAATAAAATGGTAGCAGTGGGTTGGGAGAGGAAGTTCATCTGCAGCATGGAGGGCCATGACACACGCCTGACGCAAGCTTACAAACCTTGGCCAAGAATGAAGAGTCGAACGGTCAAGTTGACAAAGATCCAGGAGAATCCAAGGAACTGCACCAGATTGTACATAAACAAGTAGCCTTTCTTCAAGGCCAGGTAGGCTGTAGCAGAGGAATGAAATAAAAACAATGTGATGTTGACATGTAGTGTCTGTGATAGTTTTTGATTTGTATGCAGGTGAGAATTTTATAAGGACTCACGATCATTACGAACTCTTGACTCCACACTTATCTTGTTAATCTTTTCCTCCTCCTAAAATAAAACAAAGCATTAAGCGTTACACATTAACACAAAAATTCAGGCAGAACTTATTAATACAAAACATCAACATAGATTCCAGTTGTTAGAACTTTTATTCTGCTAGAAATGTTGGTTTATATGTGGTGGTGAATACAGAAACAACTGTACACATGTCAAGAACAATATTTGCATAACTGAAGAGTAAAAGGATTTTGTTCAAGAAAGTGAGTGATTTTCAGACGGAGGGTTATTGGATGTTGAAAAGCATCCCAGCTGTTAGTTTGATACCTTCGCCTGAAGCTCCATCTCAGCATCAGACTCATCCAGCCAGCGGTTGAAGTCAGGAGCCAGAAACAGCGGCTTCTTCTCCTGCAGCGTCAGACGGTCCCACCAGCGTTCTTCCTGCTTTTTGATTTTGATGTCGACCTGACGCTGTGTTGATTTATGCTCAATCTGAAAGGCACACAGTAATGGAGCAACATACAAACACAAGATATGTGAGTGAGACATCAAATGCGGTCATCACGGACTATGTTAGGTGTTTTTTTTCAAGGCTTCAATATGTGCAAAGATGCAAATCATCAAAGTTGTGTCTGTAGCAGAATGAAAACACAAGAGGCTTAAATTTTATGGATGGATGGATTAACAAGGTAATTTTGTACAAAATCAATAGCGCGTTCAGCGCTTTGTTACAGCTGTTGTGAAATGCACTACACAAAAAAAACAAGTTGTATCGTAAGAATCAAGAGTTGAATGTGCAGGAATCAATCGGCATGAGGTTATGATGACAGCTTTGAGTAGCTGAGTTTTAGTAGTTGAATAAATACTCCATAGAAAGCCATGAATAATTGTTTGAGTAATCATGATTTAAATCTAAATGATCACAAATCACAATTATTATTTTTCCCATAACCATCAGCCCTGTTACACATAGTGGTGTCTATTTTTTGTGCTTGTTTGTACCTATATTTCGTAACATCATTCATTTGACAGATTATGCATTATTTCTTAGGATGGTTGGTTAAAAAAAAAAAAAATCAATATTCAATATGCTGATTTTTCAGCTGTCTCACCCAAACATATTTTCGAACTTCATAGTGACTTGCTTAACAGTTTTCAGTTGAAGCTGTATTTTTTAACAATTCAATATATTTTGAACAAAAAGTTAAACTCAAGGAGGTGTCAGTTTTATTTTGCACTTTCATTAATTTACTACAGATGAATCCTTTATCAGATTGAGTTGTGTTTTATTTTGAACTTAAATTCACTATTGTAATGTGACTTGTCCTGCCTTTTGCCAGAAATAAACGGGTGTTTTTCTTTTCAATTGTCTGCCATTTGTTTAATTTCTCAGTATCATTGGTTTAATTTATAAGTATCCAAATTACCAGTGGTATCAGTTACTTAGTATCAGTAACTGTGAGTACTCAACAGTTGAGTACTTGTAATGATATCAGTGGTCTTACATCCCTACAACTTGATATGAATTCTTATTAGAAGTTAATGCTGATGGGAACACTGTGATCACTGCATTACTGCTGCTCGCCTTCTGGCAAAATAGAGCTTTGACCTGCGGGTTACACAACAGCGGGGAGGAAGTGCATCCCATATAAAAATAATAACACCTGATGAGAGGGCAATGGCTCTACAAACTCAATTGAATAGAAAGAAATGCGTAATTCCACAAATTCCTTTCAATATTTGAACGTAAGGGTTCCCTAAAACATCATGTTGTGGATTGACTGGATAGATTGGAGCAGCTGGATTGGCAAGTGGAAAAGCAGAAAGACAGAGCTAGAGAAGGACAATGAGTTGTAAGCGAAGAATGAAATGAATAAGACAATATACTACCTCAGGTCTGATCGTTTCCAAAAATTCCAAACTAAACTTGTATTCATTATCTCCTTTAGCTCCATGGCCTTGTGCTGTAAAAGAACATAAAATTGTATTACAGAATATTTGAAAAATGTTTTTGCAGCAATTAGTCTCAACTACACTGAATAATAAGTAAGTACTGTAGATGAACATACTTTAACTGGACAGTAGACGCACCGCATTTTGCTTCTTTGGATAGCGTGAAGGCATTAGCAAAAATGTACATACAAACCTCTGAACTGAATTGTGTTGTCTTGCAGGTTGATTTCAAGATTCTGAAAGACATGCAGTAAAATTAACTACGATGAAAACTCAAGACAATTTCATCTCAATTTCACCCCTACAAAAACTACATCATTAAAGACTTGCGCCATTGACAATGTTAAAGGATCTTATTGGGTATTTATAGTCATTTTATTGAGGTTTAACAAATAACATTTGGAACACGGTCATCCAGTTTCAGGGTTTCACTGGAGTACCTGAACATAAGCCAGCACTTCCATTAAGTCATGCATCTTTTATTGGCCATTGGTTAAGCGGATGCTGTACAATGAGTGTTGAGTGTCATGAGTGTTTGTGAGGAACGGGTTGTTTACTGCAAAAAAAAAAAGCATCTGATAGATAGACATAATATATATACATAAATGATAGCGGCATGAAGCAAATACATAAAATAATGGTTTACTATTAAAACAAGAAGACGTTAACTTCTCTGTCAATGACAGTTGGTCAATACATTCGAGGATATCACACATTAAATATGCCCCCATAAGGCATTATTGGGGATAACTTCACAGCAATCTGGTAGGACGCTGTAGGTTTCAAGCAACATAAAAGCATTGCCACATTGCGAGCCTGTTCTAAAAATAGCTCACTCGCGATGGGACATTCTCATATCATGGGAATGTTGTACAATTGATCATTTGAAAATGGAAACACATTTGAAGAGATTATAGAAATTACGTGTAGCTATTTAGGGACTGCCTTCCTCCCACTCTGGACCCCTACCAGTTTGCATACCGGGCTAACAGATCCACTGAGGACGCCATCGACACTGCTCTGCATGTTGTGCTGGGCCACCTGGAACAACAGCAGAGCTATGCAAGGATGCTCTTTGTGGACTACAGCTCGGCATTCAACACGATCATCCCAGACATCCTCGTCGCCAAACTGGACATTCTCGGCCTCCCTGCCCTCACACGCATCTGGATTAAGGACTTTCTGACCAACAGACCCCAGACTGTGTTGCTCGGCCCCTACACGTCCTCCACCCGCATGCTGAGCACCGGTTCCCCTCAAGGATGCGTGCTGAGCCCTCTCCTATACGCCCTCTACACCTGCGACTGCAGCCCGGCCCAAGGTAATAACACCATCGTCAAGTTTGCTGACGACACGACAGTGGTCGGTCTGATCTCGGAAGGTGACGAGACAGCCTACAGAGAGGAGGTCCAGAGACTGACGGCTTGGTGCGAGGACAACAGACTGCAACTCAACATTGCAAAAACAAAGGAGATCGTCATCGACTTCAGGAGGAACAAGACGGTGCCGCCCCCCCTCTGCATCGAAGGCGTGTGTGTGGAGAGGGTCCACACGTTCAAGTTCCTGGGAGTACAGATCTCCGATGACCTTTCTTGGAGTCACAACACCACAGCAGTGGTAAAGAAGGTCCACCAGCGTCTGCACTTCCTGAGAGTCCTCAGGAAATTCAATCTGGACAAGAAGCTGCTGCTGGCCTTCTACCACTCGTCCATCGAGAGCCTGCTGACGTACTGTGTCTCCACCTGGTACAGCGGCTGCACTGAGGCGGACAGAGTGAGGCTCCAGAGGACGGTCAAAACAGCGCAAAGGATTATTGGCTGCCCTCTCCCCTCACTGTCGGACATCTACACCCCCCGGTGCCTCAGCAGGGCTCTCAATATCGTCAAAGACAATACCCACCCAAACTCACACCTGTTCGACCTGATGCCCTCTGGCAGGCGCTACAGGTGTAATCAAGGACCAATAGACTGAGAAACAGTTTCTTTCCAAGAGCCATCTCCATTCTAAACTCTCTCACACGCACACACACACACACGCACACGCACGCCCACCCCTACCTTGCAGAACAGCAACGTGATGTGTTTTTATATATCCTATTCAGTATTATTTTCCATTGCACTAACTATTCTCTTATTTATCTAATTTATATATTTATCTGAATTATTGTTGGATTGCACTGGAGAGGGGAGCTCTCTAATCTCCTTGCACACTTGAGTACAATGACAATAAAGGGATTTCTGATTCTGATTATTGTAGTACCTTGTTAAATAATTCTTGTAAGCAATCGTTAACACGAAGAATGACTTCAAATAGTTGTATGCCGTTAATAATTAGTAATAGCGTATAATTATAGATAATTTGAGCAAATTTGTTATTTAAGAAGCGTGTAGAAAACCGGGAGCCCTCCTCAAGAACGGGAGCTTTGCGGTTTCATCGTGATCCATGTTAGGACAATCAGCACGATACCTACTGTGCTGTAATCCAGAGAAAGCGAGTAAGAAAGAAAATAAATATGTACACAATATGTATGTGTTCTGTATGTATATAGTGTGGCCAAGTTAAGGCTAAATGTTGCTCAGCCGATGGGACGATTTTACCTTGGTATCGCTCAGTTCCACTCGGAGATAAATCTCTCCGTGCCGCTGAGCCCAGTAAACGCGAGGCGTGAGGATCTGCATCGCAACTGAGAGCTCTCTATTTATCTACATGCCACGACACGACAAAGTAGCCGAAAATATGCACCGAAGACTCTACCTGCTCATCAAAACCACATACAAGGAGCACATTAGAAACTGCGATGGGAAGACACTTCCGGGATATGGCGGTACTTCAACTTCAAAAATAAAAGTAGAGTGGAGAGTTTGGGTTAAAAAATTGAACGGCAATACAACAGTTCAAAAGCATTTCAAAATATGTATAATTTGAAGATGTTGTAATATGAATAATATTTGTCGTGTTTTTACAGTGTATTTCTGTTAAGTGTTATTACTAGTCGTTTGACCTGTCATTACATAACGATACTGACCACTAACGTAACACCATAAAACCGATAAGCAATTGATCATAACAACTGGACAATTATGTTTTAATTCTACTACTGAAACAGCGTTTGAACGTTTCCCAAACAAATCGACATCTCAAATCATAGGAAGGGTCACACAAATGTACGCTCTATAGAGAAGCAATTGAATGCGTCTTGACAGAAATGTTCTGAGATGCTGGGTAGCCAGTTATTACTACCTGCTTTCCGTTCCAAAGTCCAGCTATTATACATCACATTTTTACGGTGGTGGTCGTTCTGAACAGACGACCGAACGACCTCACCTCTGCTCCGAGGTTGAGTTTGATCCAGCGACCTACCTGGGGAATAATTATACGATAACATTCTTTGGTTTTTGGTGCTTTAGGCAACATGACGACAAGAGTTGAAACTAGCGACGAAACTGCTTCGATTAGCTTTAAAGCTAACATCGCGACTCATTTGAAGAAGAAAAGAACTATTTACATCGTTTACCTAATCGCCGCTTTGGACATAACATGGATGTTCGTACAGTTCTCCATAACGCCAGTAAGTGATTCTTTCTGGTTCGGCGAGGGTCTGAGTTTTCCGTGATTGCAGTAAAGTGGACGCTACTCCGGAAGTGTCTATTGTGCATATTTCATTGCCTCTAAACCACAATTCACCTTACACTGCAAACTTAACTTAAGACACCACAATGTACGTAGAAAATTACCCTTGAATGGTGAGCAAACGGAAACAATGGCTGTCATGGATGGTCATTGCTTTCGGGGATCACGGTGGACACCATCAACTGATCAGCTGTTCACTTAGCAAAATACGAAATGTATGCAACTGTACTTCGTGTTTTCAAATCATGCAGCAGACTCACACGCACGCACGCGCACACACACGCGTACGTAAAATGCAGTTTGAAACGATTAATCCATTTGTTTCATTTGTACGGTCGCTTCCAATAAAGCTGGACACTTGGATGAGCAAAAAGTATCTCTCCAACCAAGATGGCCCAATTTTCACAAAGAAGATCAGTTTATATCTCAGGAAACTGAAATCAATTATCATTTTCTTATTTATCTATTAATTTTGGAGAAATTAGGAAATAACTGGCGATTTAAAAAAGTCTACTTTTAATGTGGAATATGGCTACGCCCCCCATCCGCTCTCTCCATCGTCCTACAAGAGTCACAAAAGGGACCGATTACAAACTCACCGTTGGAAATCCTTGCACTTTCATTGCTTATATCATCCAAAAACGGTGATCAATTGGCACCAAGATTCATGTGGACATCCCTACCTATGACCAGGTCAACATATCAAAATGATTAACCTCTCCGTGGCTGATTCTGACTTAGATTTAATTGAGAATGAGGAAATGTGGAAGTGAGCTGAAGTACACAGATGTTTGCTGGAAGCTCACACTCCTTCTTTGAACATTGACGCTACCGAAGCAGCCCCGACTAAAAGCCCTTGGTGCTCCACGATGCGAAGACCACCTACGGGGTTCGATGAGGTCTTTATCTGAAGTCGACGTCCTCTCACTCTCAAGCCGAAGCTGGCGGCTGCAAGCGGTGTTGGGCATGAACGCGACTGCTTGAGCGGCCAAAGCCAACCGCGACATGAAGAGTAGGGAGCTAATTTTGTTGTGCTAACACTTCAAATTTCCCCATTGTGGGACTAATAAAGGACATCTTTATCTTTATCTTATCTAACGCCTAACGAAGCTAATTGTTGTAGACCCCCATTTCTGAGAACAACCCGTTTATGTATATTTGTTCTTTTTGATCAACAACATCTTGATGCGATCATGCCCACAAAGTGATGGAATACTTTTGCTCTCATGTTGTTGCGCTTTAAAGATGTAGCTCTGTCATTTGTTCTAGAGCAGTGTGGCTATCTCAAGTGGACTTGTTCTTTTGAAAAGGCGGAATAACACACATCAAGTGTACGTTTACAATCATGATCAATATAGAGTTGAAAAAACTGAACACTGCCTGCATTAACTCAAATAATCATTAACATTTGTTAGACAGTTGCCATGTTAAAGTTTGAAAAGGTATGTTGTGTGCTTCTAACAGTATTTGGCAAGGAAACTGGGCTTTGACACTTTGTGGATTGGTTATTTACAAACCATGGTTGGTGTCATCCAGCTGTTTGGTGGTCCTTTGTTTGGAAGGTACGTACAATCAAGCATCATTTGCATGTTTCAAGACTCTTTGTCGTGAGCAAGCTAAACGTGTTGTTGTGCTTCCTTTATCGTTTGGTAGATTTGCAGATGTTATCGGGGCCCGAGCAGCACTGTCTTTGGCGTGCACTGCAAATATTATTTTCTTCATTCTACTGGCTATCGCAGACTCTCCTGCCATGCTTTTTGTCCACAAACTCCCCACAGTTGTCATGCATGTCCTGCCAGGTGAGCGACTCTTTGTATTTCAAATCTCAACCACCACTGTGCTTATGCCACTTCTATTACATAACATACTGTAGTAACATGATCCGTCTTTTCATACAAAGCGCTTTGAGTGAACCTCCAATTTCCATCGTTGACCACTTTTTGCCTGCAGTTTGTCAGATGGTTGTAGCAGACCTTTCAGAACCCAAAAAACGCGCCGATGCACTTTCAAAACTAGGTCTGTGTTTTGGCATTGGAATGATAGCGGGCTCCACTTTAGGTGGCCATCTTGTCAAAAGCTATGGGTGAGTGTCACACTGTCACTTATTTGTACTGCATTAGCTTTTTTTCCCACTCACCACAAGAACTGTTAACAAACTGGGAACTACTACATTTCTATGTATTTGTATGATTCAATATGTGTCTCTTCATCATGAATGAATGGATTATAAAAAAACAAAACAAATCATCCGACCACTAATGGAGCATCTCATTATTCAAGCAAACAAACATAGGAAGTGACTACCGTATTTTCGCAATCATAGGACGCGCTGCCTCAAAGGGCGCAACACCTGTTGAGGGTGCTATTTCTGTCTTTGAAGCACAAACTGGGCGCACCTCAATAACATAAGCAATTGCCACATTTCAAAGACAGTTGCCATGATACCATTGAAAACCACTATCATTAACAATGACTCTAACCAATAATAGGTATCATGACAATAGTCTAAAAGACTACGGCAGGGGAGGGACTTCACTGGTCACCACACTCCTTAGAGTCACGGTTTCAAAAAAAAAAAAAAAAAAACTCAGCATACAAGCAAACAATGAAACAAAGAAATAAGATTAACACAAAACATGTATCTCTCATGCCATCAATATACCAAAAAGAAATAAAAATAACACAAAATGATATAGCAATGGCTTCTTGGGAGCCATAAGAGCAATGCCTTCTGGGAGCCACTCAGACTCAGCCAATCACATGGCTGTTTAGAGAGATTTGCATGGCTGTCTAAAGAGATGTGCTGTTGTGCTTTGGGCTTTTTGTCTGTTGTCTAAACCTGGGACGTTTCTTGCTTGCAATAACATAAATGATAAGACAGACTACAACATTGTGGACAGCTGCCCTTTTGTCCAGCTTTCTCCCACACCATCACCCAAACACCATAGTCACATAATGTATAGTCATGGTCACTTTGAAGCATAGATGACTCACACTTTGTCCAGCAGGATGTGCTAACATGCACTCCGAACAGCCCAATGAGTAAAAGGGTTGATGGTCGCGAGTGATACTTTGTCCATATAATGAGCGCAGTCGCCTTACAAGGCGCTGTGTTAGTTTAGGGGAAGATTTGGGACTTTTAAGTGCGCCTTATGACTGCGAAAATAAACATGTGCAAGTTTGTTAAGTTGTTTAGCTAACGCTAAGTTTATTTTGTATTTCCCAGGGAGAGAGTTGCTGCGTACAGTGGTGTCGCAGGGAGCACATTCAGTTTGCTGTTGGTATTAAGCTTTATCCCTCAAACGACGAAAGTTCAAAGTCCAACAGGCAAAACAGATTGTAAGACACACTTGATTTTCCCAAACATATATATTTTTTGAAAGGAAATTGTACAATGATCAAACTTAAATGTTGATTAGTTGATTAGAAAACAGGTTTGTGTGTTTCACTGAGGTCAGTTTTGTAATTGGGGTACTTTGTACTTGAAAAAGACAGAGATCTTTATTCTCATTCTGTGTATGAAAACATGTTAAATGCAGGAACAATATCTATACTTAATAATTTTTCAAGTTTCCCCTGATGAACTCCTTTGTTGTTTTATTTTGGATTTTGAATAGGATTGGCCTTACATTTCCAATACTTTTGAAGGAAAGTGTAGATGAATTTATAAAATGATTGTGTGTCATCAATCATGGATATTGTTGTCATTGCTGTCAGTTATAAGTGTCTCATGTGAATCGATATGTTTTGAATCCACTGCAGCTGAGATCAAAAGCAAGTCCATATTCAGTGTGGGCCAGATCACAAGACTCATGAAGTTTCCAGGCGTGACACCAACCTTCGTTATGAAGATAGTTTCAGGTTTACCATCATGTGAGAGATTTTTCATTTCTAGCAAAAAATGTCAGTGTATTTATGAACAAAAGAACATCTCAGTGGCAATTTGCTGTTGTTTTTGTCAAGGCATTTTCCAAGTGATGTTTTCTGTAATTGCATTGGAATTTTTCAAGTTGACACCTGAGCAAAATGGATATCTAATGGCATATTTTGGGATAACCCAGATGGTGAGTCATTAAAGTTAATATTTTATCGCATTGACTATACAATGATGTCATTAAATTGCAAACATTTGTTCAGGTGGTTCAGGGAGGAGTTATCGGGCGACTTACAGAAAGATACTCTGAGAGTTCACTGCTACTTCTGTCCATCGGAACGTTTGCGTTTGTGGGCTTGGCTCAGGTACACACTGTAATCACACATCGAGAAAAAAAATATGCACATCACATGATGTGCTATGTCAAAATGGTCTACAAAAGGCTGTCCTGATCTCTATTTGAAATGCATCCCTTTTGTCAACATTCGACTGACGCGGTCACACACAATGAGAATAAGCCTCTGAAGTACGTTCTTCCTGCAGGCGTACATGCAGAATGTGTTCCAGCTCTGCCTGACGGTGGTCCCCATGATGTTTTCTCTCAGCATGTTCAATGCAATCACAAACAGTTTGCTCACCAAGAGTGTACCTTCCTCTGACACAGGTAAGTCAAAAGTTTTAGTGGAGCATTTTTCGCAGGCGCAACATACAGAGTACAATACTTCATTTGAATCACATCATGAGAAACTAATTTAGTGCAAATTATTTGGATGCACCTAATACGCAAACTACACACAAAAAAGTATTCTTTCTTTAAGGTTATTAAGTGATACCTCTTGTACTTCCTTGTCCAGGCACAATGTTGGGACTGTGTGCATCCGTTCAGTCTCTACTGCGTACAGTTGGACCAACCATGGGTGGTTTTCTCTATGTGAATTATGGCATTTTCTCCATCGGCTTCCTTCAGTTTCTTGTAAATAGTGCTGTGTTTGTGTACCTGCTGAAGCGTCGACTCAACAAGAAAGACAAATATAAAGAATGATATTACTGGAATGAACTGATAAGTTTTCAAATCTCCTGTATGTCTCCCAACGAGCTGACAAAAAATTAAGGTAAGTCATTTCAACTGTAATCAAATTATTCCAGTGTTATAATGTGAGCTTATTTTACATTTTCCTAAAAGTGTACCAGGGCTCCAAACTACGGAAACTTTTTTTTTTTATGAGTAACGCAGTGTCCCTTAACTTTAAAACCTGGGGCCATACACTGTAAATCTTCATATTTCCACTCATTTTTACTTCTTACTGACAAACAGGCTGGAGTGTGGAGTAGAGGTTAGTCAGCAACAAAACATATTCAAGAATTAAAAAACAAGAAAATAACTGATTTTGTGGTCACACATGTGTGATTAAATAAAAATATCTCAAATTTTAGCGGCAAAATGCCACCATGTAGGTCTGGAGGACTACGTTTGAATTATAGTTTGCAGCCAACGAGATCACCTCAAGTAATTCATTGTATATATATATAGATCCATTCATCCATTCATTATCTGTACTGCTTCTCCTCACGGGGGTCGCGGGGGTGATGGAGCCCAACCCAGCTATCTTCGGGCAGTAGATGGAGGACACCCTGAACTGGTTGCCAGCCAATCACAGGGCACACATAGACGGACAATCATTTGCGCTCACACTCAAACCTAGGCGATATTTAGAGTGTCCAATCAACCTGCCATGCATGTTTTTGGAATGTGGGAGGAAAGCGGAGTACCCGGAGGAAACCCACGCAGGCACGGGGAGAACATGCAAATGCCACAGGAAGGCCGAACCCACGACCTCTGAACTGTGAGCCGGACGTGCAAACAAGTCGTTAACTGTGCCGCCCTCATTGTATATATTTTGCTTCCAAATATATACATGTGGTCGGAAATGGAAAATGTTTTCCTTGTTTTATGAAGTTATAATTTACTTTTGAATTCACCTACTCATATAAACATTTATACAATATTGTCATTTTTTTCTTGAGATACAAATTTCCAAATTTAGGTGCTACGAAAACACTAAGAGAGGACATACTCACTCTGTGTGCTTTGAGAGCGAATTTTGCTTTTTCAAACAGATTTTCCTGGAGGCATCTCAATGACAACTATCAGGGCTGCAAGCGACTTGTTAGCTTGCATCTCACACACTTGCAAACAAGCATGCTGCATTTTACATGTGTGTGGCTAGTGATGAGGGCTCGTGGTGATCACCTTAACGACTGGACGTTTGAGTTACAAATTGTAGTCAATTCAAACTGCTGATCCAATGGAGTGAGGAGGGGACTCTTCCATACGCAAATATTCGCAGCCTCGGGCATCTAAGTATTGAAGAAAGACATACATCTGTCAGCCAATCAAATGACAGTGACGTGACAGCCTCGGCCTGCTTTCTCGAAGAGGTTCTGAGGGGCGGTGCCTTTGTTTCGGCCCAGCCTCGAAAAAGCGGAATGGAAAATAACCATACAGGGCGGAACCAGGTTGTTTTGGGGTGGAAACTGTACAGTGTGTACAATGTTCAGCGGGACAACACATACTGAAGAAATAGGTGCGATAGTTTTGCACCCCGGTTCTGATTAAAAGGTCATGGGTGAAAAAAAAATGCAACTTGAGATATATTCTCATTCTACACTTAATTCCTTTTATAATGATATACAGTGAGTCGCTGATGGTGTAGTGGTTCATCAGCCTGATTTGAGTGCAGGCAGCGTGGGTTCGGTTCCCACACACAGTGTCTATGTCTCCCCTGCAACTGGCTGGCGACCAGTTCAAGGTGTAGTGCGCCTTTCGCCCGTGGTCAGCTGGGAGAGGCTCCAGCACCCTCCCGCGACCCTGTACAGGATAAGCGGGGTGGATAATGACATGACATGTTCTGGCACGTACGTCTCTCAAAGGTCCAAAGCAATCAGTACATTAGGAAAAAGATATCGACTCCAAACTTCCAGAAACTGAAAAGACCACTGAAAAGTCAATGCCATTAACAGGTAAGGACATCATGTGAGATTTTACCCTTTAAAGGCCGAGGAGGTTTGTCCTGTCAACTAATGAAATTGTGATTAAGTCTCCACTGACTTTGAAGATCTCATTCCGCATACAATTCATTCTCTGAGGCATCATCAGCCAAAGTCTAGTTTCTACTTTAGGCCATGTGGGCTTTTTTGATGAAGTCAAATTACCGCATTGAGAAATGTAATAATTTTGTTAATTAAAAGGGTGCATCAAGTTTATTGATATTTTATGGTGAATTTCATGTCAAATGCATTTAGCCACCGAGTAAATGAAGAGTTTGATGATTCAACACATTTTTCTGATTCAATATACTACATAAGCAACATATCTAACGCTTGATAAATAAATACAAGACACGCCAAGTTAATACCCCCCCACAGTGCATGTGAGAGGAGGCACGATCGAAATTGCAATGGAAAAACTTAGATGAGTAAAAAGCCAAGGAAGAGCCTTTAAATGATTATCTTTTCATTCCAAAAGGAACACAAATAACAAACATTGCTATGTTTCAATTAGCAGTAGCACCCAAATTTTGCATCGTATGTCAAACCTCTGTAGTGCATGAATACGAAATTTCAAAGGATATAGATTTCTGGGTGAGACCAAGTTTGCAGATTCCTCAAAACATGCTCACTACAAATTGCCTCAAAACACGTTAGCTAATGATGCGCGTTGGCTACTAATCACTTTTTGTCGTTGGAGAAATCTCAAAATCAAATATTTTCATCTTTTGCTCGATTGGTCGAAACGAGGCTTTGTGACATGCAGAGCGGGTCACATGGGGTCGTGACATGTAAATAACACAGCACAATTTTTTTTCCTGTATTAGCACTTTTATTTACATAAATATTCCTGTGGGTTTAACAAGGGTCGGAAACCCAACTTGATGTTTTTTGTATACACTAAAATAATGGTTGGGTGGGGTTAGCATCATTTCTTTTCAGGAGCCTCGGCTCCAGCTTCCAGTTTGGGCGGAGCCTCCTTGGCTTCTCGATGAGCGGGGAACACCTCCCACGGTGTGTTCAAGTCAAACTTCCTAAACTCCTGTGAGAGCTCCACCGGCTCCGCTACCACACGCTTCAGTTCTTCATCGTAGCGCACCTGGCAGGAGGACGGGTTCAATTATTGGACTGTTGTGACATAAAAATGTGTGATTGTTGAATGGTGAGGACGGAAAGCGCTTTAAAAGGACAACGACAGACAGGGTTGGAGGGCAATTATTTTTTTCAATAAGGACAAAATTGGTGGAACGGAAGGATGCCCAGACCGCGGACAGAGGATGCAGGTCAGACCGGCATAAAAGGGTAAAGTGACCATTTCTGCATAATGTTTAATGATGGCAAATGCTTGAACCTGGCATAAATCTACTTGACATTATTTCCTCTGATGACTTTGCAGTTTGTATTAAACGGAAGAGTGGTTGTCACCTCAACATATCCTGACAAAGGGAAGTCTTTCCTGAAAGGATGACCCTCAAAGCCATAGTCGGTCAGAATGCGCCGCAGGTCAGGGTGGTTGGCAAAAAATACCCCAAACATGTCCCAAACCTTAATGATAAGACCAACATTTGCACAGTTAGGGAAATCAGAGTCAAGAACATTTGTGCATCGACTCGTATAGGTTGTGACTCACCTCCCTCTCGTACCAATTGGCAGCCATGTGGACGGGAACAGCAGAGTCCAACGGCGTTAATTCATCCGTGTACGTTTTCACTCGAATACGGGAGTTGTAGCGTAACGACAGCAAGTTGTACACAATCTGAAAACCAACACAACACAAAAACTTATGCTTCGGTCCATCCAAACAGCTGTCAAATTACGACTATGTGGTTGGCTCTTAACAGCATAAGAACAGTTCAGTTGTAGAAAACTTTGCAGAATAATACAGCTGCATTTAATCTTTTAGAACCGTGTGTTTTCAAACATTTACATCCATGTATCCATTTTCCCAACTGCTTGTCCTGACGAAGGTCGCGGACAGTAGGCAGGGAACACCCTAAACTGGTTGCTAGCCAAGCACAAGGCACACATAAACAGACAACCATTCACACTCTCACCTTATGTGCTATACAAGTTATCCATGTCAATACAGGACTTCTAAATCATCCTATATTTAAAAGTGTGGTGTTAATGTTCAAACTTTGCAAACTCTTACAGTGACGTACATAATTACGATACATTTTATTTGGGAGTGCACAATATTTTACGTCACGATTAGGGGGAAAAGAATGACGCCACTTGTATTAGTCCAATAGTAGAAATTAGGCGAATATTCAGCCGATACTGAAAGCTGCATCAAATTCTCAAATCAACTAAAGCTCTCCAAGACAACCACCGCTGGATACAAAGTGCTGTACGTGGACAAAAAGTAAGTCATACAACAACATTGAAATAAAACAAATTAATAATGACAACAATAAAAAGCACAAAAACAGTAAACACGAATGTACAACCAGCTTAATTCTTCTCTACTCTTAAAACAATATTTATTATATACACTGAAACTTGGGGTTAAGTTCCAGCATCTTTTCACTGCATTTTCAACATCACAAACGAGATTGCCCTCAACCAGCGGGACATTTGTTAATTGTTGTCAGGTCTAGTAGAAGACAGAGGCAACGGAAAGAAAAGCGGTTCAGCTGAGTCGAGCTAAATGATTATATTTTTGGTGCTTGATGATGTCTTTACATAGGTGACAGAAAATGGACACTGTAGTTATTCATGGCTTTTTGGAAGTATTTTGCGACACACCTCTTTTGTCTACTTTTCTATGGCACCAGACAACATTTTTTTTTAATTAAGTCGTTACAATGCACTGTGTGGGCTATACTTGTTGATCCGTGCAGTATTTGGATGAACGCGTATGGCACACAGTATTCAGACACCTGGCTTTTAAATAGTAGAAAAATAGTTCTACTTAACAAAAAATGCAAAAAAGAAATGCTATACCTCAAAGCGGTTAAGCCGCGTAGGAATGTCGACAGCCGTTAGGTCGACCATGTTTCTGAACTGAGCGTTGGTGTGGTCCCTCAGGAAAGTCAGCACGGGGATCACGCCATCAGGGTGGATCATCACCTCCAGCTCATTATAACATGTCACCTAAACACGTACACAAATTCAAAATTAGAAGACCTTCATATTTCTGAAAAGCCCTTTTGATCTTAAGCACATTTTAGAACTGCTCTGTTCAGAAGCACAACGGGACAAACATCATTCTCTATGTCCATTTATGGAAGGATTATTATTGTCTTTGTCTCAACAAAAGGCAGGATTAAGTAGCGAGCATGTATATTTCCATCCATCCATTATGTATATTTCCATCCATCCATTATCCAAACCACTATCCTGAGTGTCGCAGGCGTGCTGGAACCTATCCCAGCCGTCTTCGGGCAGTAAGCAGGGTACACCCTGGACTGGTTGCCAGCCAATTGCAGAGGCCGAATGTGTAAAACAGATCACTTCTAATTAAATTTGTCCTTATTGTGTGAATTCTATAGTATTGTTTCACATAACCGTACGCATTTTCCCTTGGATGAGGAGGCAATTACTGTTACATTGAACAGACCTGAACTTGCTGGATGTATTTGGGCATCATCTCAGCCACATATTCCCCAAACACTGCCAACTGGTTGTGGGCAACTGCATCCTTAAGGAGCACGGTGGCTGCGAAGAAGATATATTGCGTTTATTAAGTAAAGATAATCAGTCTGCTTTGATGACGCATTTTTAGAAATCAAAGAATAATTAATGTTGAGAGGCTGAAATCAGAGATTTGGATTTTAGGTTAAATAATGGAGCCAAACGATTACTCTATCATTAAAATTAATTTGATTGTTATGATCAGAAATTGGGAACAGTCACATGATTTTTAAATGATTGGTATCAGCTGAAACAGATCATTTCTTAAATTTTCTCAATTTCTAAAGTCAAGGATAACATACAATTTCTTTACTTAATATGAACCATAAAAAAGGTATGATCTCAAAATACCCTAATCAAATAATAATAATGATGACTGAGACCATTTGTATGAGGTCTTCTTTTTCTTCTTCATTGCATTGCAGAGGTATAGGTTCGAGATTCTGTATTTGCAGACACACAAATTTAAGTGACTTATCTCTGACTTGGGTGCAAAAAATGTGATCGAGCAACCATCATTAAAATAGTTGTTGATTAATTTGATAATTG
This sequence comes from Idiotropiscis lumnitzeri, assembly GCF_059441095.1. Taxonomy (NCBI): domain Eukaryota; kingdom Metazoa; phylum Chordata; class Actinopteri; order Syngnathiformes; family Syngnathidae; genus Idiotropiscis; species Idiotropiscis lumnitzeri. The sequence goes on along the minus strand of NC_142395.1, from coordinate 7,514,909 downwards.
ATTCGTTGTTAATTAATCAATTTTGACTGCAATCTTTTCTTTGAGAGAGACAGAGAGGGGGGGGATAGAGAGAGAGTTAAAAACTGTGTTCAAGGAGTACTTACGTTTTGTGTCAGTGGTGGAGCTCTGTAATCTGCTCTGCTGCAGGAGACATGAAGACCTTGCAACTGGACGCATAAGAAGCCAACGTGAATACGTGTGCATCAGTTTGCTGACATTAATATTGTCAACAAATCGCTGCGAATGTGATAGATGGCCAATCAAAATCGGGATGCTGTGTTCACCGGAACTGAGTCGGACCTCAAATATCGTTCTCGGAGGTACGTTCTAATTAACACAACACTATCAGGAGCGATTTCAAAGTTGCCACTAAAAACGATGACTACGCGTCATGTAAACAGGCAGAGCGTGGGAACCATTCTCTGAAGCTGGGTTGCTAGCATTAGCTAGTTCGAAGGTCAAACCTCGTAATGTGTAGCCATGATAACTGGCCGTAACGTTTGCAAGTGGCGCGCAAAGACCAAAATCCTTTAATGACGTTACGCATTCAAAAGCCCATCATTGTTTCCTGTTAACTTACTGTTGAAACTCCGCCCGAGACCTCCGCGGACAAACCGAACAAGAGCCGCAGCCATGTTGACTCAGTGGTCTCTCTTCTCTTGTCAGGAGAGTGGAAAGTGGACATCCTCTGTCGCCACCTAGTGGACTGGATGACGCACACGTAATAGTAAATTCAGATATTAGTGTTGACAACAAAAAAAACATTTAATTTTAAGGCAAATCGTCATTACATAAGCAAATCCAATCATATTCAAATCTCAGTCACAATTTTGAGTACCATATAGTCACCCTTTAGCCATGTCTGTACTCATGTCGACTAGATTTGTGAGCTGTACAGCTAGTACATGTATTAACACGATCACCTATTTTTGATGGTCCCCCCGCGACCCTAGTGAGGAAAAGCGGGACACATAATTGATAAATATTATTATTATTATTGTTATGTTTTTTTCAGAAATTCTTATGTTTTATTCATAAATAATGTTATTTGTTTATGCGAAGAGACTTCTGGAGTTTTGCAAATTTTTGTTTATTTTGATAGGCTATAGTGGATATTCTCATTTTGACAAAGTTCTTTTGTGACACATCAATGGGTATTATCATTTATAATAATTTCAATTGGACATTGATTTAAATTTTAATCTGTGTTAGCTGTTTTGTGTTCGGAGTTAGTTGTCAAGTTTTTGTGAATTTGCACAGCTTCGCCAATTGAAAGAGATTAATTCATTCACTGAGTCACAGAAGATTTTATGTGGATTTTATTCAATAATCAAGAAACAATTTTACTTTCTGTCTTTTTATGTAAACATTCATGTATTTCACACGTCATCAAGAAGTTACATTTCTTTCTTTAGTCACTGACAATGCGGTACATTAAGTGCATTAAGCATTTGCATTTGAATTAGACATAGGACTTTGAAAAAAATGTGCACGACAAAGTGTTATTGTAATTAAGTGTACGTAGGAGAAACATACTATACATATTTTTAATTCCTTTAATTTACTCACGTTTCAGTTTTTCCCCAACAAAGGGTTTCATTTTACTTTTTTAATTTAACATTACATAACTACTGTATTTACATGTTTTTATTGCAGTTTAATATGAATTACAATTTAGAGTGCAACTACTACTGTAGTGTATTTTCACAAAGTCTAACATATACCACTCATTTTATGGCCATGACGAGATTGTTGCTTTTAGGAATACCTAGTCTTGTGTTGGACCTCCCTAGTATATAAGTTACTGTCTTGCAGTAAGGGAGTCTGGCGCAGTGGAGTTGCATATGGGAGGGGGCCCGTACCTGGTACCCATAGGGGGCTGTTGAAAAGGCCAGTTTAAGGGCAAGCAGGATACGAATGCATATGCGATAAGGGAGAATTGGATATCCAAGTCTTTTGTTTGCCTTCCCTATACGAAGGGAAGGCTCGAGAGGGGGGAGTGTTCTTTGGACATCAGCATGTGATGAGAATAAAAATTCTTTCTAATTAAAATGGCTGTGTCAGAGTTTTTTCCATCACTAATTCTGCCATGCCCGGCAACCCGTCTGGAGGGAGGCTGAGCCAGACCCACACATCAACAACGAAATACACCCCACCACCATGATAAATTTAAACTAACCCGGGCATTCAAAAGTTCATTCAACGCGCAACGCTGTTTTAAAATTAATTCACCTTGGTCATCATTGTGAATTTAATTGTTTGTATTAATTTCAATTTACTCTTTTTCTTTTGACTTGAATTTGGGATGTACGATTAGTAATAATCATCCGTTTGACACCATCCTATATTAATAGGCCATGTATTTTTAGTGCCTAGCTTCTCCCCTCAGACAACACACAAAAAAGCGGTATCATAAGGTGAAAATGTTCAATGACATTGTGACGTGAAATGCTTTCCAGCCTCTTCTCATCCCATTGTTGTATGTGTTGCACTCAGACGAAAAGGTTTGTACATGCCAGACAGAAACCATTTCAAGGAACTCCAGAGACTACAGTTAAAACAAAGTGAGTGTACTACGCGGGCTCCCTCTAGTGGTACATTTAGGAATCACATATTTGAAAATTACACGTACAGGAGAAATAAAAAAATACCTGAAAGACAATCAAACATATCATAAATGAAAATTGCATCAACCAATTACAGGCAAATGAAGAAAGATCGAAGGTGACCTTTACACACAGTTCGGGTCAAATTGGACCCGTGTTGACATGTGACAGCAATCCTAATAGCCCGAATCTTTTCAAGCATATATATATATATATACATATACATATACATATATATATATATATATATATATATATACATATACATATACATATACATATACATATACGTATATATATATATATATATATATATACATATATATATATATACATATACATATGCATATATATATATATACATATATATATATATATATACATATGCATATATATATATACATATACATATGCATATATATATATATATATATACACATATACATATATATATATATATATATATATATATACATATACATATATATATATATATATATATATATATATATATATATATTTCAACAAATGAAGGAGATACACACACAGAAAAATAAATGAATATTTACAAGTTAATGAGAGTGCTAATGTGAAATTTGAACACTCAATTCAATTACATAAATGTTGCACTGAAAAAGTTGAAAAAGTGGGAAAAAAATTAAATACATGGAACTTCAATATTTACATTAGAATTCAGGATTGATCTTTTTCGAGTATTGATTTTTACATTTTAAAAATGAAAAGTGATCTCAAGTGGGATGAAAAGATTTCAAATTCATAAATTCTTGCATAAGTTCACTCCACAATTTAGTTATTTTCTGTTGAGCTTTTCTGTTTGTTTGTTTTTTAATTAACTGAGCAACCTAGAAGAAAAATTGCACTTTTTTAAATTACAAAGTGTCTCCGGCAATTCATTACTTAAAAAATATGAATTAAAAGACATCAGTCCTACAACATCTAAAAATGGTTTCAAGATGTTGAATAAAAGGGTTTTTGTCATATCACAGCTGTCTGTGATTGCATTTTTTTGTAAAGTAATTATTCTGTGAGAGGTTTCCTCAAATTTCACAACAGTAATATAGATATGGAAGGAAGAAGCTACTACCGTATTTTCGCACCCAAAAGACGCGCCGAGTCAAAGGGCGCAGTACCAGTGGAGGGTGCTATTTCTGTATTTGTTACATAGATAGAACGCGCCGTCTCATTGGGCGCTAACAGAACCGAGCAACCGAGCAGTCGCGCTAGCGTGTTTTTAAAATGGCAGCGGGAGTTCAGTGGTACTTTATTTTAGCTTATAACAACGTGCTGAAGTTGTCCTCATCCAAAAATGCACCAAGTCCTTGTCTTCTGTAGCCAAGATAAACAGCTGGACACTTCGCCATTAAACACGAGAGTCATTATCAGTCTGCCTCGCCATCTCGCTGCGTCGCCGTCTCGCTGCGGCGGAGCCCCTCAGATGGGATGCCGACACAATGCCGGTGTGAGCAAGTCACTAATCAACAAACGATGTGCGGTGTCAGGTTTAAAAGGTCCTGACGCCTTCTTAGACTGAATTAAAATACAGAGAACCAGAGGAATAACCAAGGAAAGTTTTGTCTTTTCTCCATCGCGGATGGGAGGAGAAGCCAGGAGGTGGAATAGGCGTCTTGCCAGTTCAATCTCCCGTACTCTCACTGGCTTCTTCGCCCATCCCTCTGGACTTTATTCAAAGAAAAACAAAACCTATGGAAAGTGAAACCCAAACAAGCGTGTGGGTGTGCGCATGTGTGCTGAAGCAATGATGTGCGTGTCTGTGAGTGTGTGTGTAATTATCATTGATACAAATAGTGTATAAAAAACATGATTAAAAATACACAAACTATTTACATACTCTCACATTTCCCCCCTGTTTGTCGGATTTAAATCATGTCCATACGGCTTTAAGATGAGTCATCAGGGAATAAAACATATAAAAATACATTTCAATGTGCCTAGTGAAAAATAACAAAACTGTCTCCACGCAGAGCTTGTCTCTGGGGGACTCGATGCAGGCCCCTTGCCTCGCTGTAGGAGGAGACAGCCGTCTTTACCTCCCGGATCTTCGTGTGTGGTGTATGTGTGCGCACGTGTGGGGCTTGGGCGACAAGTCCATATTCATTTTACGTTTCAGTGTCCAGTTCGAGTTCGTCATTGTCCAGTTCGAGTTTGTCATACTCAACATCAATCAGATTGTAATGTTACTTTTGGGCAACAAACATGCAATTAATCATCATTTTTGTCATAAAAATAATGCAACAAAAACAGACTACACATAACAAAAAATGAAAACCATAATTATCCCGATATATATTGTGTCTTTCAAATTCTTCATAGTGGTCATAACATCAATAATTGTTTCATTTTTAAAACTTTAAATGCAATTATGTTCTTCAATCAAGGCTCAAATTTCTTTATGTACGTCATTAATTTCCAAACCATATCTAATCTTTTTATTCTGTGGCTTCAACATTCGTATCTGTGGCTGGTGGTGTGGTTCTGATGTGCGTGTGGTCCGAGATTGTGACTCGGGGAGGGATTCGCGTTGCTAGGCCTTTAGCTGGAAACCGGTGAAGTTTGTACTGCAACTGGTGGATCCAGCTGCCACGCCCCGCGACCTTTGCAGCGTCGGGGTCACCGCCATCATCTGGCGAGGGCCATCTCAGCATTCACTTCCCCCCAACAAAGTCGTTTCAACACCTTGAAGAAGAGTTGGTCTCCCACACGGACGTGAATTCTCTGTGAATCAGAAAAACACTTGACCAGTATTTGCGTCTTTTGCATCTTTTTCGGTCAAACATGTTTTTTGTTGGTGGTTCTGATGAACCTGAGAGTCTATAGGGGATAGTGTCCTTCCTTCGGCTGGCATTGTCCTCATGGCTGTGATTGAAACACAGTCTGGCCATTGTCTCTTTTTTTTCTTTTCCATTAGTGCGTTCCACAAGTCCTGCAGACTGTATGCACAGTGACGCTTTGAGTCCATTTTTTAACAACTGTCCCACTTGTTACAACATCATTCACAAAATGCATCATTTTCACTTCAAATCACTTCTTGAAATTCCAAATGTCAGGATAATTTGATTACACAACACTTTTCCCAATCGTTTTTAGCATCAGCATGTGTTGTTGGAAACAACTTGATCCATTTTGAAAACATATCAATCATAGTCAAACAATATTGCAACCCAAACAAATAACAGTGTCCAAAAAAAATTTTTTTGTTGAAAAGTCTGTATGTGGGAACAATTTCATCATATCATACTTCCTCCCTGTTGAGGCACGACGTCTGCTCGTGTGTCACTCAATGTTTGCATCATTGTCCACCCAATGTGCATGTTCAATTAGTGGTGCCTTTTTCCCTGGCCTGAGATCAACTTGTCAAGTTGATTTACTGTGTGTGTGTGTGTGTGTGTTCATTACCTCTTGTGCTATGTTGACTTTGGGGTTATGGCTTGGCTCCAGCCTTTATTCAATCGTAATCGTGTCATTTTCTGTTCAGAAAATTTTGCATTTACAAATACTTATTTAGACGTGCTTTATGCACAATTTTTCTTTTATCTTCTGTGATTTTTTAAAGCGCCGTTTGCCCAATGTCGACAGAACACATAAACATTTGTCAGTTCACATTGTAACCATACAGCTCATACAAAATGGAAAACCCCAAATTTTAATTAGCTAACAACCGCCTATGCTCTTCCTGCTGATCCTAACAATTTCTCTCTTTTACAAGTTATCTGTTGGTATCGCACTACTAATACTCCCATCGCATAAAAGTCAGCGTGATTTCTTCCTACAACCTTGGTTCTCAGACACTTTCTTATCAGTCTGGAATGTGCACCTGGTCTTCATGTCTTATACGCCTGAATCAGTGCAAAACATCATGCTGTTTGTCCTGAACATACAGAATTTAGTATCCCTTGAAACAAAATTTCCATTTGCAATCCCCAAAACAAGGTCAAGTCGGGGGTTGGTGAAAATTTGGATGGCTCCACAGTCGTGTGGCGCCTTCTAAATGGTGCGTGGAAAAAGAATGACGCTGGGCTTAAATGCATCGCACCTTATTAATGTAATGTCCCTGTTACAATTAAATCGCCGTGCAATGTGAATGTCGTGTGATGGAATGTCGTTTTTGCATTCCTTAAAGCACCAGTGAAAGCTCTTGATCACACTCTTAAGTGGTTCTCTGCCACGAAATCCAAATTGTTGTGACTAATATGCAAATGGTTTCACTTTCCTGTGTTTCTGCAGCAACACAAGTCCATGAAGCCATTTTTTGCAGTCACTGTTTGCCCAAATGGCTTATAATAATAATTTGGTAGTGCATTAAGATGCTTTGTAAATCCAATCTTGCAGTGTATCTCCACAAGTTCCAACATACACAACCCATTTTATGGCCATGATACTGTTGTTTTAAACTCACCCTAAGCCTGTTGGGCTCTTTCTCTGCCGCATAAATTACAGCCCTGAGAGACTTTGGGCTCCAACTTTATCTATGAAAGGTCAGGGACTTAATGGAGGTCATGAAAGTCCCAAGGAAGGTGTTTACACAAAAGTGGTCTGGCAAAGTTTTATTACTATTTTTCTTCCCGCTTATCACTGACAATGCGTCCTTTTAAAGTTTTGACTCTTGTTTAAATTCGCCCTTGCTTATTGATTCTGATATTAAAGTCCAATTGTCAGTGTATCACGGCCTAATAAGCACACTTTTTATGTTAGTTTTTTTCTTTCGCCATGTGATCCTCTGTTGCTTCTCTCTTCGTCCTGAAAAGTTATTGTTTATCACAAGACTCTCTGCTTCCTTCTTTTTTTAAAATGTTTTCTCTTTTTCTTCCTTCTGCTCAACACGTTCAAGCTTTTTGTGCATAATTTAGAATCTTCTTTTCCATTTTACAAGTTGGCCAATTTAAATGACGTTGTTTTATTTGAAAAGCCTGTAATTCTCTTTTTCCTTTTTCACATAATCACAAATTTCTTATCACAAAATGAACATGTTAATTCTATTTTATTTATTTATTTTTTTCTCTAATCTTGACTCATTTCCCTTTGACCAATTCTACTTCAAAGTGGACAAGTACACATCAATGTTATTTGCAATTTCTAATTTCTTCTCTGCTTTAATGAAAATTATAGCCCTTGCCAAATTTTTCCTGTATCATTTATATTTCTGCATTTCATTGCATCTCTGGCCTACTTTAATACAAACATCATCAACTGGAATATGAAATCTAAAATATTTATTTCTTCAATTCACCAAAAAGCAAAATCTAATTTCTATCCTCCTTCTCTCATTCACTCATTCACTCTTTAATCACTAAACTCTCTCTCTTCCTCCTCCTCACAGGAGCCTCTCCACAGTCTGCTCCTAATTTCCAAATTCACTGTAGTTTTTCCACAACCACTCAAACCTACCAATGTCTCGAATCAAAATGTAAAAAATCAGGAAACACCTATGTTTTTGCAAAAATTCCTCATGTTCACTTTCAAAAGCTTCATCCAATTGTTAAAATTTCATAACACCTACTTCTCCCTTTCTGAAGGAGACGCAAGTATACAATTAAATAAAAACCATCATCAAAATGATATATCTTGTCTATTGAATCATGTAAATATAAATTGTCTCATCACTAAACTTTTTCTGTAAATTAATCACATCCCCACAACTTGGGCTCTCATTATTCTGTAAAAATAAAACTAATTTCAATTCATGCAACCAACTCAGTGTCCTTCTGGGTCCCTCAACCACACAGGTTCTAATTCTGTTACTCTGTTCCATTTTTCCACTTGCAAATCTGACTATGGCCCCTTTCTCACTTGCCCTATCATTTGAAATTGATTTATTATAAGCAATCCTATCTGCACCAATGTCACATGTCTGTCACGGTGGCCGAGAGGTTTAAGGCGTTGGACTCGAAATCCAATGGGGTTTCCCCGCACAGGTTCGAATCCTGTTCGTGACGTCATGTGCCATTTCATGGCCGGTTAGCTCAGTTGGTTAGAACGTGGTGCTAATAACGCCAAGGTCGCGGGTTCGATCCCCGTACGGGCCACAAGCTTTTGGCTGCCAGGATGGCCGAGTGGTCTAAGGCGCCGCGTTCAGGACCCAGTCTCCCCAGGAGGCCTGGGTTCGAATCTCGAATTTCCCCATTGTGGGACTAATAAAGGGCAAATTATTATTATTATTATTATTATTATAAAAAAGGGTAATTGGTGTCCCATTACCAATACGGTTATTTCAGCTCAATCATTTAATCAAAAGCCAATATCTTTTGTAAATTTAGGAGAACCTCTTCATTTAAAAACTTAGTCATGCTGAAGGCTGCTTCTTCTCAAGGCAATTTCTTTTAGTGTGGTCTTCCTGTGTGGTTGACGGCAGTTTCTGGCAAAGTGTCCTGATCTGCCACAATTGTAACAAATATCATCTCCGGTGGGAAGGCATCCTTGTCTCAGCCTCTTCCACCTTGATAAAAGACTTTCTGACCTTTATTTTGATAAAAAGTGTCTAAAGACCTCTGTTTCTTTTTATTTTCTATCTTCTCAGCATGGAGGGCGTGATTTACATACTCCTCCAGGGTACCTGTTGGCAGGCAAATGTAATGTTTATTTACCCACTTATGAATTTCCTCTCTTGATCCTGCATGTAAAGCATTCTTCAACTCCTGTTGAAATGCCCCATCCACATCACCATCTTCCTGCAGCCCACTGTGGTTTTGAAACACAGCTGTCATTCTCACTTTGTATTGCCCAAATGTCTCATCTTCCTCTTGTTTTACTCTTCCTATTTCAGCCTAATTTGCTCCATCTGACTTTTCACATTTCTTTCCCTTGCTTATTTTGTTTTCATCCTTTCTTTTCTGTTTCTTGTCACCCTCTTCTCTTTTTAAGGCTACCCTCATCCAATATTCTGTTTCCTCAAAGCCATTTTTCTTCATCTTTTTGTGGTCTCTTTGTCTTTGCTATGATTGGGTGTGCGCATGTGTGCTGAAGCAATGATGTGCGTGTCTGTGAGTGTGTGTGTAATTATCATTGATACAAATAGTGTATAAAAAACATGATTAAAAATACACAAACTATTTGTATACTCTCACAGCGGTCACGGTGTTACATCAAAACTAAAACTATCACCCCAAATCAACTGAATAGCATAAGAGTGTAGGCCTAGCAAAATTCCGCCTCCCAGCCTACCATACAATACCTTAGTTTACATGCATGCACACTAAAACAGAAGATAGCATGGCTAGCGTGGCTAGCTGTTTTGAAAAAGGCAACAGGAGCAAAACTGAGTTTGGTTGTATTTTATTTAACAATGTACTCACATTAATATTGATCAGTCATCCACAAATCCTTCAAAATCATCGTCTTCCGTATCAGATACAAATAGTTGGGCAAATTCTCCCTCAAACACGCCAGGTTCCCTCTCGTCATTGTCCGATTCTGTGTCGCTGCTGAGCGGCTCCCCGGATGTAATGCCGGCTTTCGCGAAAGCTCTTACAATAGAGCTAGCAGACACGTTCGTCCAAGCAGCTACAATCCACTCGCAAATTGTGGCATAACTTGCTCTTCGCTGTCTCCTAGCCTTTGTGAAGCTGTGTTCGCCCTCCGCCATCCATCGCTCCCACGCAGCACGCAACTTCACTTTGAACGCTCTGTTTATACTAATGTCGAGTGGTTGGAGTTCCTTTGTCAAGCCTCCCGGGATGATGGCAAGCTCTGAGTTCATATGCGTGACTTGACTTTTCACAGCGGGTGTCAGATGGGCACGCATGGAGTCACAGACCAACAGCGACGGTGACGCGTGGAAAAAACCACCGGGTCTCTTTACGTACACCTCACTCAGCCACTCTCTCATTTTGTCCTCGTCCATCCAGCCCTTTTGATTGGCCTTGATGATAACGCCGGCAGGAAACTTCTCTTTAGGCAGCGTCTTCCGCTTAAAAATCACCATAGGTGGCAATTTTTGTCCGTTAGCATGGCAAGCTAGCACAACAGTAAAAGCCGACTTCTCGTGCCCCGTTGTGCGGATTGCTACCGTGCTGAGCCCCTTCTTCTCCACAGTGCGGTTCACCGGGATGTCGAAAGTCAGCGGCACCTCGTCCATGTTGGTGATGTGGCTGGGCTGGATACGTTTGTCGGCAATCTTGTCGCTGCAGTAAGAGCGGAAGGCGACCATCTTCTCCTTGTAATCCTCTAGGAATGTCTCGTCAGTGATGCCATTTTTACTGATCAATTGCCTAAGCAACGTGTTGCACCTGGTATATATAGGGGCATCGGGCTGCTTTGCACTGGGGGCGTGCCTTTGTGTTGTGTTGTGTTGTCTCCCCTCTCACGCCCCCCTGCTGTCGTTAGCCACGCCCGCCTTCTCTCTCTATATAAGCGGTGTGCAGGCAGTTAATGTTCGCCGTCAGCCCAGCGGCGCACTTGGTGCACACAGTGGGCGCTGCGCCTCAAAAGGCGCCCTGGCTTTTTTGGACGGCCTTCAGGACTTTAAAGTGCGCCTTATGGGTGCGAAAATACGGTATATGTTTGGGATTTGAAAAGTGTCCTGATTACATTTCTGGCGGGATACATTTAATTTTGGAAAGTTCAGAGTTCTCACGACGCCCTTCAACCAGAAGACGGGAAATTTGTAGAAACAAATGACTCGGACAAAGACAAATTTTCTGGCTCGCGTGCGTCTGACTCAGCTGCGTCACCAGCTGCGGAAGCACAAACATGAGAGAGTGAGTGAGTCACCCAAACGCTTTACACTGTTCAAGAACTACACCACGATCCATTAAACAAGTCTTGAATCATCCGACACCCAATAGGGCGTGTTTACACCAGTCTCAAATAACTTTTACTTTGGAAGTGTGTTGTGAAAAAAGCGTGACAACTTTATGAGGGATGACCACTGCTTTGTTTTGGGCACCCCAGAGAGAAAAAAAAATGCCTTACCAGGTGCGGCGTAATTTACTGAAATGAAAGAGAAAGAAGGTGAAATTGACTTTTTTTGGTGTCGGATATTCCTGGTAGACAAATCATTTGTGTTCCTCACCTTGTCGTCTCTTTTGGCCTAACTTGACGATGACGCCCGCCAAGATGATTAGAGTGAAGACCACCACTGCGGCGGTCACCACCTTCTGCCTGTTTTCAACTTCTACACAAGACGAAGAGAGGAAAGCATCTCATCCAATGTCGTTGTAAGGCAAACGGTGATATGTTGACGGGAAGAATTTTACAATGATGACTGATTGTTATGGTCACGTACAGGAAATAAATCAATTTGTCATAAATTAGCTCGAGAAATTGCATGCAAAGGCTGAGACGCTGAATGAAAAATTGTGGAGTGATTTGAAATGATTTTGAATGATGTGGAATAATATCGAAACACAGAATGAGCTGAACACGGGGAAGGTGGAATGGCTGGAATCAGTCAAAAAATGTAGAAAGTAGAGAATAAAACAAAAAAAATTACATTCTGTCTTGTATTTTGCAACTTAAAAAATATAGGTGTAGTAATAAGCATCACAGTTTAATGTTGGAATGTTCTTGAATGGTAATTTGTTATTTTTTTTTAAATATAGGAGGAGAAAAAAACACAAACTATAGAATTTTATATTTTAGCGGGTAGTTGTAGTCATGGGGAAAACGTTGAATTTTTGGGTGAATTTAAAATGTTAACAGTTTAAAGTTGGGACGGCTGGAATCGGTCCCAAAATATGGAATTTAAATTTAAAGGATAACAAAAAAAAAAAAAAAAAAAAATAGTAGTAATACTGCAAGTACACAGCTGGACGACTTCGTCTTGCCCATGTAACAATGTGCGACTCCACCGTCTTAACTGGATTCAACTTGTAAATGTGCCAAAGATAGAGAAGGCCAAGAAGAAGAGTGTAGAAAGGTCACACCGATACAACGGCCTAGCTCGAGTCACTTATTTCATGACGTCTGCCAAAGAGGCCGAATGGAACAGTCACATATGGCGATGGTTATGGTGACAACAGCGGTGACAACGATTGACGTCAACATGCGTTCGTCACCTTGGATGCGTGCGTTGCTCAGGAGGCTTCTTCTCTCCAGCTTGGTGACGATGTCCTCCGGGATGCCGGACAGCTGGAACACACATTCATGGCGGGCCTCCATGTCGGCCGTCAACTCCACTTTCAGGTGAGCCGTCATCTGGAAGGTTTCGTCGTGGTTGGGGAGGGTCTCTCCCTTCTCCACGTCCTCGTCCACCTCCTTGCCATCCTTCCTCCAAAACAGGACGGCCATGCGGGGGTAGAAACCTGTCGCGTGGCAGGTGATTGGAGAGGACGGCGTCTTCTGGAGGAGAGACACCACGGGAAGCTCTGCGGAGAACACATGAGAGGAGAAAAGATGGAGAGAACGTGCTTGCAAAAGTCAAAGGGCATCATGCGAACGGACCTGTTCTCATGAGGACCTTCCTCCCGTGCTGCACGTACTTCTTCAACCAAGAAGGACAATCCTCAGTCAAGTAATATTTGTGGTATTCCCTGAAGCCTATGTCATGGTCCCACTTGTGTTTGGTGATGAAAGCTTGTTGTTTAGCTGCCGTCCATGTCATCGTCTTCATGTCCAAGGACAGGAAGTCTTCGCCGTCATAACTGTACTGATTCCAACCATTAACCTCATCAGTCTCATCATCCCATTCGCAGGCGATCATCGACTGGACTATGTGAACACCTGAGAGAAAGACGCAAAGTGTTTAAACTCATCACGCACACACGGAAAAAGTGTATGAGCACATGAAGTATATTCAAATAGTCGGAAGTTCAACATGAACAGACCTCCAGTTTGGTTGAAACGCTCCTTCGCCTTTTCAATGTTGGCTTTGTAGGCGTGCTCATTTTCAACATTAACCTCTCTCTGTATCTTCCAGTATTTTGGATCATCTGCTGTGGCTTCCTTCATCCATTCCTGTTTGGCTTCTGCTTTCCTGTTCTTGCTGTCATAGTAAAAAATCTGAACGTATCAACATAACCAACACTCATGTAATCTGGGAAGTTTGGAACTTGAGAGGACGCCAAGGTGAAATACTTCAGCGAGTGAGTCACTAGAAGAAAAAAGGAAAAATAACTTTCAACCAGACGTCCAACAGTGCAGTGCGCAGTCAGAAAAAAGAATTAAGTCAAATTTGTCAATATCATGGTGGTATACACACCTTCAGTCTGCACCTTTTGGTCTTTTTTTTTTTATCTGTATGGAAAATTTTGTTTTGACGAATGCTTTGTGGATGGCCAGATCAACTTTGTTTGTTTTTAACCGTGAACACTGAACTAGTGAAACAAAAAAATGGGGCAATTCACGAAACACTTTTGCAGCTCGACGGACAGGATGTGTTTTTTGACCGTGACAGAGAAAACTATTTTGTGCCATTTTCAGAGGGGAAAAAACGCTCATTTTTGACAATGACAGTGAAGCGCCAGACGAGTCTGTTGCGTTTGCAGCTTCGTATTCCATATTTCCTTTCGGCTCACCGCACCAACACAACACCACGACAGGTTTAGGATGTTTCCATCTCGCTGTTTATTTTTCAGTCACTCGACACAACATGTCTTCCCACAGCCAACATCCACAAAAGGCATTTCAACAAACGTAAAACGTCATCACGTAAACCACGCGAGATTTACGACAGTAACAAAAATAAATGTGACATTCAACAAAATACACACATACCCAAATTCACATAATGACATATAATTAAATATATCATTACTTAACTAAAGAATACCATGAGAGCATATAACTCAACAGAGTCTCTAGTCTCTGGCTTTTTTTTGGGGTTAAGTGTCACGAACATATATCAAACTGGTTAAAACGTACCTGGCGCCACGCTGCGTATGTAAGAAGCTAGAAGAAAGACTAAAACAAAGTTTGTGGACATTGTAGAATGATCCGAGTCCAGTTTATTCGTCCAGTCCCTAGTAGAAGCCGAACCGAAGCTCCGGCGCACGCTTCAAACCCGGTGTTCAGACGAAATGTCCAACCCACTAGGGCTGGGCGATATGACCTAAAATCAATATCGCGATAAATTAGGCAGTTTTACCTCGATAACGATAAATGCGCGATAAATTCCCCCTGAGGACCAAAATCAAAATAAATGCAGGAAATGCATATTAACTGCTTTTTTTATTGACCAACTGGTACGCATTACTTTCAATGAAAAATAGAAGTACAAAAATCATTTGAATAAACATTCAAACTAGCTTGCTTTGCGTGACTTGAACAATGTCACAAAGAACAGGAGAAAAAGGGTACCTCTCACAAAATCTTTTTATGTAAATATATTGTGCCGAGATGCTGTAATTCCATTTGCAAAGGCCTAGATTTGTGTAAAGGTATCGTGTAAACAATCTAAATAATGCCAGGTGCAAAGGCGCTAGTCGCCTGTAAACAAAATGCTAAATAAAATGGAAAAAAATGTCAATGGAATGCCAGTGCCAAATAAACAAGTGTGCTTCATTAGGAAAATGTGCCGTCTCGAGTACTCCGGTGCGCAGTCACCACTTGTCGTCTATGTAATGCACAGTCGGGCTCAAACAGGGATCCATGTTGCGACTCGACCACAAGTCGGATGTGGATGCAAAATGCTTGACATGTCTCCGCTCCCGTCCCGATGTTGTCCATATCGGAAGTGCTGTTTGCGACAAATATTTTCGTACCTCTTGTCGGCTACTTTCATGAGGCGTGTAAATCCTGTCCGCTCCATTGTAACAAGAGGAGCTCTATCTTTAGCTATGTGCTCGGCTATCGCGTCCACCTCTGAGACGTTCTCTCGTATGGTGTCGCCTCCGTTATGGGCTGTTGTCACTTGTCCAAACTTGCTCCTCACTTTGAACTTTTAGCACAAGCTCCAAGTTAACAACATGGTTGTGTTGTGGGTGGTGAAAAAGAAAAGATTGGACGCGCTGTTTCAGGTGCTTACGATGCACTTTGTAGTTTTTTTGCTTAAACATCGTCTTTATGGAACCCAAAACATTTCCAAACGACAGATGTCCACTTTATTTTCGGGACAAGCGCGACAGGAACAATTTCAACTAACGTTACTTCGTCCGCAGCCGTGTCAGCCGCTTCAGGATTTGAATCGCCAGCTACGAACGCGTCTTGTTTACATTCTTGTTCAGAAGGGAGGAGTCACGTGACTACACGCGCTGGAGCCGTCTTAAAGGGGCATGAGCATCGCCGCAGACAGAAAAGACTTTTTTTTTTTTTTTTAGACACCGAATTTACCGACATGGGCAAAATGATGTCGGTCATTCTAATAAATTTCGGTAACGGTAAATTTTCGGTTTATCGCCCAGCCCTACAACCCACTCGAATCGTCCGACCGTAGGCTGATTCGACAGCCTGTTCAGACGAAATGTCCAACCCACTCGAATCGTCCGACCGTAGGCTGATTCGACAGCCTGTTCAGACGAAATGTCCAACCCACTCGAATCGTCCGACCGTAGGCTGATTCGACAGCCTGTTCTGACGAAATGTCCTACCCCCTCGAATCGTCCTACCGGAAGCGAATTTGACATACAGGTAGGACGTTCTGACAGTTTAATTTATGAATATATTTACGCATATATACAGGTAGGACGTTCTGACAGTTTAATTTATGGATATATTTACGCTTATATATGAGTAGGACGTTCTGACAGTTTAATTTATGCAGGATATTTACGCTTATATACAGGTAGGACGTTCTGACAGTTTGATTTATGGAGTATATTTACGCTTATATATGAGTAGGACATTCTGACAGTTTAATTTATGGATATATTTACACATATATACAGGTAGGACGTTCTGACAGTTTGATTTATGGAGTATATTTACGCTTATATATGAGTAGGACATTCTGACAGTTTAATTTATGGATATATTTACACATATATACAGGTAGGACGTTCTGACAGTTTAATTTATGCAGGATATTTACACATATATACAGGTAGGACGTTCTGACAGTTTAATGGGATTAATTAAACAATTGGGAGAAGACAGTAGATGGAAGAACAAACTCCACAGTGTTTTGTCCACAACTATTTACATTTATTACAACAATAGTCACTGTGTGACTGGTCATCTCGGGGGACAAATTGGGCACATTGAAAATGGGCCCACCTGGTACATTTATGACACTGCACCTAAAAAGTAAAAAACAAGCACACATAAAAACAATGCATATGAAAATTTGAAATCAATCATATATATATACCATTTCAATCATGCTGGACTCTCCATCACTCTCTATCATGGAGCACACCACACAGTAGTCTTCCGCGTTGCCTACAAAAACAGCAAGGGCATTTTGTTAATCGGTGTAAATACGTGATTTGTGTAATTCATGTTGTGGTTACAAAACTAGCTATAAACTATAAAAGCTGTCCCAAACTTACCCTGATGTTCTAGCAGGGTACAAGCTATCTGTCTTCGAGCCTGCTCAACAGCTTCTGCTGCGGTCAGCACCCCCTTTATCTCACCAAACAATATGAAGTTTTCGGCAAACTGCAATACATGATTTTGTGGACATTCTTATTTAATTTTATAGATGTAATAAAATTGTATCCATTTAAGAAAAATTGTTTATATTTATATATATATATATATATATATATATATATATATATATATATATATATATATAAATATCCTGCATAAATTAAACTGTCAGAACGTCCTACCTGTATATAAGCGTAAATATACTCCATAAATTAAACTGTCAGAACGTCCTACCTGTATATACGCGTAAATATACTGCATAAAATCTCTGAAAGCGCACGGTGTAGTACTTTGGCTGTCAAATTCGCTTTCGGTAGGACGATTCGAGGGGGTAGGACATTTCGTCCGAACACCGGTGTTCTGTCAAAATGTCCTACCTATCGAGACGTCCTACCAATGCCTAGTGCGCATGCATAACGCGGATTGTTATTTCGCGGGAAGTGAGTTGCTTTTTGTCCTACCCATAGTGATTTTGCGGGAAAGTTAGTTGCGTTTTGTCCTACCGATAGTTATTTCGCTGGAAGTTTGCAGCATTTTTTCCTACCTCTGCATTGTGCGGTGAAAGGCGGTGAGTACTTAATGTTTTCATTTTCATTTTAGTCTTATTTGACGTATTCATTGTCTCAAAATACTTTGGGCGTGTGTTTCAGTTGCCTACATTTCTCACGCAGTTTATGTATACCATACTCGTTTGATATCGCCAGTAAATGTTCTCTTTGTAGTAATTCTGAGTTTCATTGTTGGTGGTTTTACTTAATTAGAAAGAAAACAAAAACAATGATCCAGTAAAAATGACCGAATATAGCCACTTAAAGTTAGTACTTCCAAACCTTATACAGATATGGCCTGACTGAGTATGCAGTTATGTTTGTGTTTTATTTTGGATGCGAACTTCCTGTTTAGTACTGTTCACACTTAAGGCAAGCTAACGAAGAGTACGGCAAAATGTTTCATATTGAGCCTGTTGGAATTTATCTTTAAATCAATGTTAGAATTTAATTTTAAACCAATGCAAACTCAAATTAATAATCTGACTCCAATTTGTGACTTTACCCAACTCTCAATCATCCAACAATATGCGCGCTCGTTCTGCAATAGAAAGGTATCAGGAAGCCGGCATTTTCACACACGAGTGGATTTATTCCTAACACACAAATCTACAACTTGAGTTTGGGTCCCTCTCAATACAGCTCTCTTTGTCTTCGCTGTTCAGCATTAATTTATAGACACAATATGCAAATGACACAGAGACAAAGGCATCCTGGCATGATTCTATTGGCTATGTGTATGCTGCAGTTAACTTTAGCTTGCTTCTCTTGGTCTTTCTTAAAGTGGTGGCCCCTCCTGCTTGTGGCTGAAGGGTCCAGTTTCTTGTGCATCCCTTCCCCCTCGAGGTATCTGTCTGCGCCAGGCACCGACCTAAAACCTCCCAAACCTCACATTCTTTCACTTTCTTTTTCCAACTTCACCAGCCACACACACAGCATTCCACAGAATAACAGTGACACAAGATGCAGGACATCGAATAAAACTAGCCAGGTTTAAACTCTTCCACTCCTTTAAGCCTCAGAAAACGGACGTTTTTTTTTCTAGCACCCCCTCCGAAGAGGCAAAAGGTGTGTAAACGATGGATATAAGTATTTTGTGTTTGTAAATATTAAGTGTTGAATGTGAAATATGTCAGCTAATTATATGCGTATGTTTTGAAATGTGTTTCAGCTCTTACGGTGATTCGGTTTTAAGGTTACACGGTTATGGATACATCTAGCTAAAAAATAAACCACAAAATCATCAGTAAAGTCTCATCCTTGGTTCGGAGGGCATTCTACAATATGTATGAGGTGAAAAATTTTGCTTGAAAATAAGAGACCATGAAAGGAATGTCTGATGATAAAAGGATGACATTTTTATTTATTTTTTTCAATATTGTAGTTATAGGTCAAGAAAAAGTTTAAACCACCCAGTTTTGACAAGATATGCAACGGTATGATATTCCATATGGAGTTGGGTTTTGTAAAAAATTTTGAACGAGTTATTTAGAGAGCAGAAATGTAAAATGTTTAGGCCACCCTTTTCAAAGTCATTTGTTAGAACACATTTCTTTACATGATGAATTATATTTTTCCATATGAAGTTGAAAAGTAGTTTGTCAGTTTCAGCAATTAGTTTTTGATCCAAATGCCAAGACAGAGATGCATATGTTAAACGTGAGACACCCGCCTTAGAGAGAAGGATTCTCCCTCCGAGAGAGAGATCCCGCAAGAGCCACTGGTTTAGCTTTCTTTTTGTTCTTTCAATTATAGGACTGAAATTCATCACATATCTTTTTTGTTGGTCTTTAGTTATTGTAATACCTAAGTAAACTAGTTCATTTTTACTGGGATGTTACAGATAGATGTTTTCAAACAGTCCTTAATAGGAATAATTTCAGACTTGCTGAGATTTAGATTCAAACCAGATGCTTTGGAGAATGTATTTATAGTACTGAGAGCATTAGAGACTTGGTTTTTGTCCTTTAGAAAGGGTGTTGTATCTTCTGCCAACTGGGTAATAGTAAGCTTTCTGCCTAAGATGTTGATCCCATTTATTTCGCTAGATTTGATATGATCCGCCAAAAGCTGCAATACGAGTAGGAAGAGATACGGTGACACTGGGCATCCTTGTCTAATGCCTCTGGACCCCTGAAATCTGGGAGACATCCCACCTGTCAATTTAATTGTGCTATTACTGTTTTTGTAACCAAAATTGCATAATGAAAGGGTGTTCAACCGTACCAAATGCTTTGTAGAAGTCTAAAAATAGCATGAGCCCATCGTCCTCCACCGTATCTGGATAATCAAGAATATCTAAAACCAGTCTAATATTATTTGTGATATGCCTCTTACTCATAAAACCTGACTGTGTTTCATCTATGATCGAGTCTAAAACTAATTTTAATCTTCTGGCTAATAAAAGAGTCAGAAGTTTATAATCATTATTAAGTAGGCAGAGTGGGCGCCAATTATCTAGGAGTAATTTGCTCTTATTTGGTTTAGGAATTAAGAATTCCTTGTAGTGGGAAGACATTCATTACTAATACATTCTACAAAAACTCTATGTAAAAAAGGAGTGAGTTTAGAGGCCAAAAAATATACATTTCAGCGACCAGCCCATCAGATCCTGGAGATTTATTGTTTTTAAGTTGATTGATAACATACTTCTTGAAGTGATATAGGCCTGTCACACATATCTCTGTCCGTCTCACTTATCATCTTAACCGAGAGGGAATTTAGGGGGTGGCTGGTGAACGATTCGGTGAACGATTCTTTTGAACGAATCTTTTTGATGAACTGATTCTAATGATTCAGTTCACTTAAAAGAACTGTTATGCCCATCACTAGTTGACCAATTCATGCTTGCAATGCTGGCTTGACAATTGTGCCACAATTCTTAACCAATCAGGAGTCGGACTGTCATGACCCGTGTCGGGCATGTCTGTGTTTTTGTTGTTGTTTTCTTCCCTCCTTCGTGCCATGTGCTTTTCTGTTATTGTTTTGTCAGCTGTGTAGGGGTGTTTCCCTCTCAGCCTTCTCGTCCTCACCAGCCACGCACCTGTTCCCCGTTACCCTCATCACGCACCTGTTTCCCATCTGCTCCCCTGATCACTCGGACTCTTTAAGCCTCCCAGACCAACTACTCAGTGTCGGGTCATTGCCGCACTTTCCGGACTTCCACGACCACGTTTGTTCCTGTCAAGTTCATGCTCTTGTTCACGTCCTCGTTCCCGTTACGTCCCTCAACGTTTTGCCCCGGCTTCTGTTCCTCGTCCTCCTTTTCTGTTAGTCACGTTTTGGTTGCCCTTGTTCCCTAGCCCTAGTGATGGGTAGATGAGGCATCCTGTATCGTTTCGACACAGTGACACAATGTATTGACACTGTGTTGACACTGTGTTGCTGAATACTGACACCTGGTGGACTAGCAGGAAACATTTGACAGGGTCATCTGACACTGATCTGTCAAACTAATTTTGTCCAATTCCGTTGATTAGCGACGTGATGTGTTTTTATATATCCTATTTCGTATTACTTTCCATCGCACTAATTATTCTCTTATCTAATTTATATATTTAACTGAATTATTGTTGTATTGCACTGGAGAGGGGAGCTCTCTAATCTCGTTGCACACTTGAGTACAATGACAAAGGGATTTCTGATTCTGATTAGGCATTTGCTTTCACATTATTTTTACATACACGCAATTTCATAAAAAAAATCTTTGATATTCAAGACGCACTTGATAAATTAAGTGAACATCTGTCTAAATGCCCAAGTAAAAGTGTTGTGAATGACAATGGACTCATTGTAATTAAAGATTTTTATTCCAAAAAATTAGTTTCTCCAGCGTTTTGTTATTCAGTCTATTTCTTTTTTTGAGGCAATTTCCCCCGCATTTGAGAAGATCCTCTCACAAGGCACTGAAGAGGCCAGTGTGCACAACGCCTGTGTGGCTAATATAAATAGGTGAGGGAACGTTGCCTCCATGGACTTCCAGTATAAGAGCGGGTCTTCCGTACGTGCAACGTGTCCTGCGGACATATAGCGCTGCACCTCTGAGTGCGCATCAACAGTGACGTCTTCCATCTTGCGGATATTTAATGCAAAGTAACGCGCCAATAACTCGATGCTTGTTTTGAGCGTCCATCCTGTTGACAGATGCGCTTCCTTATGAACACAGTTTGGCGCGCGACCGCTGTGTCGACACGATTCTGGTAGTGGTCACGTGACTTTCTCAAAGCAGTACGCGCACCGACACGGGGTTTGCCCTGGAAGCTCGGCGCGCGCATCGACGCCTCGGTGTCGTTGGACCCATCACTACCTAGCCCCATGCCACGTTGTTTGTCCTTGTTTGTTTCAGTTAATAAATTCCCTTCACGTTACTCACCTCTCTGCCTCCTCGCCTTTTGGGTCCACCTCCTCCTCGCCGTAAGGCGAACCGTGACACGGACATTCGGGCTTCTGATTGGCTGTTTACTGTGCAATCGTAAATCAGAGGTGTGGTGAAAAAATAGATTGATATTGCATGTTCTAGCTCATGCCTGCGTGCCTGCGTGCCTGCGTGGATTTCCTCCAAGTACTCAGGTTTCCTCCCACATCCCAAAAACATGCCTGACAGGTTGATTGGACACTGTAAATTGCCCCTAGGTATGAGTGTGAGCGCGAATGGTTGTTTGTCTCTGTGTGCCCTGCAATTGGCTGGCAACCGGTTCAGGGTGTCCCCCGCCTACTGCCCGAAAATAGCTAGGATGGGCTCCAGCGCCCCCCACGACCCTAGTGAGGAGAAGCGGTACAGATATAGGATGGAAGGGCGCGGCGCTATTGCAAAACAACTACCATGGCGACATCTAATGATGAAGACGCAAATGCACAACTCCCGACAAATGATTTTTTATGATTAAAAAAAACAAAAGAAATAAAACAAACAGAAAAACTTTTATAGAAGCACATAGTACTATAGGGACAATAAAGTTAAACCAATCAAACATATTTGAAAAAAATATTTTCAATTATTACTTAAACAATAAGAACAGGGTGTTAGAATGCAGAAGACCATACTATCCACTGTTTGTGTTAGAGGTAGTATTTGAAATTAATCCTACGTAATAGTGGCATAAATCTAACACCATAGAGAACTGGCGACACCGGTCGTGGCCCTTGCTGTGGGGGGGCATTCCCGGCAAAAAACGGGATCGATGCAGCTGGACCACATTGGAGGTATGTACGGTGCCGCAGCCAGAACAAGAGACATGGAGGGATGGTGCAAATTTTTAAGGGATGATCAAATGCTATTTTTATGTGAAAAGAGCTACAAACATAACCAAACTTCAGCTAATATTGAACTTGACATTACATTAAATGTTGTTTTGTTTTTCTTGCTGTCACATTTTTGAACAGTGTGGAATCAATGGAAACACAATTAAAAGCTTTGGAGACACATATTCCCAAATCAAATATCGACCTTAATTGAGACACATTTGAATGATTGTCAAAATACAGGCTAATCTATTTTGGCTTCATATTTTTATATCTGACTCAAGGGAAATATATTGCCTCGCCGCTACCACAGAGTTAGTGAGTGACAAATGTTATAGCAGAGACAATGTATGACCATGACACTATTTGATATATTATACTGAATTATATTTGGTCATAGTGGTAAAAGCCTTCTGCAGTTAGATCTTCGTCCACAGATTAATAATGCACAGACAGAGTAGAGGCTGACATATTTTTGGGATTCCCGTGGGATGGGACTGGAAAAATGGACTTTTATTCATGGGATTGGGACTGTACAGGATAAAAACTTCATGGGAGAAGACGGTAGCGGGATTATCTAGTTAGGATTTGGCACTGCGACCATTCTGCTAGAAAACGCTCCCAAATTTTCATTATGTCCTGATAAAAATTCCATCCGGTAGCACTGACGCACATTTTTATGCTCTCAAAAAGTTGGTCAACAGTGCTATCAGTGCAAATGTTAGTGTACAGCCCTGTAGAAAAAAAACAGTGTACAAAGAAGTGAGAGTCCATGAGGAGCAAGGGGGCGAAAAACGGTGAAATATATGAGGAAGATGCAACATACGTTTTGTTTCTCTTTTTTTTACGGAACTGTTCTCCAAAATGGGAGTGGGAGTCATGCTGAATGGGAGGACGATGGGGTGGGAGATGTTTTCACCGGACAGGTTTGGGTTTGGGTGAAAAGCGAGCCGAAACCATAATTTTCAATCTTAGTTTTACTTATTTCGTTTGTTTTATTCAACTATAATAATCTTGATCTCTAGTTGTTGGTAAATTGTGAAACTGGTGAAAGGTGACTTTGTAAAAACAAAACTTTCATTTACTATCCAACACTCCCTATTCAGTTACAATGTGGTGTCAAAGTGTTGGAATGCTCGAAAAATCCCATTCACCATATTCATGTATCTGATCATATTGCTGTTTTTAAAATAAACACAATCAAGCATCACTTAAATATTTTATTCAAGAAAGAATGGCAATATTTTAAAGTATACATTAAACAATTGGAAATGTGAAAAAACCTATAAATCTTTTCCACTGGTGCGTGAAAAACTGTTGCATGTAAAACATCAAACCAAATACAATTTGAATTCGGAGATTTTAAAATATTTGTGTTCACGCCCCATTTGATAAACTGTATTATTGCACTCCGCAATTCAAAATATTTTTGCAGACTGCAAACAGAAAACCAGAGCGGGTAAGAAACCTTCAATACATGTTCATTCTTTTGTTGAATAGTATTGAATTAGTAGCAAAAAATGTGACCAATCCAATAAAACGTTGAAAATGTTGATTTAAAAAAACTAAAGATACAATGAGCGCTGCAGTTTTTGCCAAGTAGTGTACAAAACGGTACAAAGTGGGGACCAAGACAAGCGTGGCCGAGTCCATCCATGCAGCACGAGGCACCGAACGTTGTGCTTCACACCTCTCAAGACTGCGCACACACCTGCAGATGATATTTCCTCAACATCTCCAGCTGGGCAGCATGCACGAGGATGTGTGGCCGGGCGGACGCCAATTTCTGACACGCTTCCTCAGGGGTCCAACAGTGTAGCTGTCAGCAAATAAGTGCAGAGTGAAAAATCAAACAAATGTGCGACTTAAAGCTCACAAAAACTAACGATTAGATTTTCATGCTTGATGAGAAAAAAAAGTAGTAATTGGGGCCAAAGTCGCTTTAAGGTGGAGAAATGTCCTGAAGATTCAAAAGGACCATGATGGACATTTGCCATTTTATTTATTTTATGAAGATTTAGGACAAAGATTTGAGCACCATGCTTAAAAGACAACTACAGTAGTGTTGGAGAGAGGCCAGTTTACTTCCTGACCAATATCTGTGTGCTCTTCACCCACGCTATGGAAATCAACTTTTTTTTTTTCATTCAATTTTAGATTAAATCTTGCGCAGATAATGTGCGATTTACAACAAAGTTCAGTTCCCCAGACACAAATATACGCAAATATATAAACATTCATCTCTGTCACTTACTTGCTCTCAAAAAGATGTATGATCATGACAAAATCTTGCTGCTTTTACGTTTTCCCAGATTTAAAAGAAATTCAAAACTGACCCGTATGAGGTATGCAGCAGCCAACGTGGCACTGCGGGAACGTCCAGCCTTGCAGTGGACATAGACGCTGTTTCCCTTCTCTCTGTGTCGCAGAGCAAAGTCAACACCACGGTGCAGATTTTCTAACGTGGGAACACCGGTGAAGTCCATCGTGCTCAGCCGGAGTTGTTCCACTCCAGCAGCCTGCCACTCCTGCCACACAAGTATACATGTACGTACATCTAAAAATAATAATAAATACATTATCATGGAAAAGTTCAATATCGTATTTTTAAAATATATCACCCTCTGTGTGATGAATCGACACTGTATAGCGAGCTTTCCACTGAGGATCACACACGCCTCTGGACACGGCCTTGGCCACCATGGTGAAGGTCAACGCATTATTTTGTTCCGGTGCTTACTGAGTGTTCGAATATACAAATTTGATAGCCACTGTAAAAAATGGTGACTTCCTATGAAGTGTTTGGCTGATATAATAAAGGTGAGAAGGACAAAGTGTCATTTTACCAAGCAGCGGTCCCAATTTGGAGTCTACTTGTCAAGGAAAACACTGAGACTGATACATGTTAGTTCTGATCACTTCACGGAAGGTAAGCTTTAATGTTTAGCAATGTTACCAAATGCATGTTCCCGACCTTCTCTGAGGTCACAAGTTTGGGTCATCGTGGTTTATCCACCATGTCAACGTCTGACGTTGCTCACCATAGTTCAAGGACAGCTCAGGGAATTTGTGCGACTGCTCAAACGCAAGGAAAATTACAGGAAATATGGGTACACATGTCAGAAAACGCAGGAATTTTTTTATTATCCAAGTGGCAGCTGACTTTCATCATGCTAACCGCAGTCAAGCCTTGAGAAAAATGCTTTGCAAGGTCAATGCTGTTTTAGCTTAAGTAAGCAGTCACAGGTTTTATTTTCAGAGATGAGAGTTGTTTATGATGGCCACTTTGCAAATTTCCCATACAGTTTGTCAACTTTTGACCTTCATTTTAGCATATCGAATTAGATTTGAAAATGTATATCAAAATCGATATGAACTCATCTTGTTTGTTGTGCTTTTTCTTGTTTTCAGCAAATGTTCTAAAACACAGTTGGGCAACTCTGGTCTTTGAGGCCCGGTATCCTGCATGTTTTATACGTCTCCCTTCTCCAACAAACCTGATTCAAATGATCAGATCATCAGCAAGGTCTGCAGAAGCTAAATAACAATCCTGAGCAATGCTGGAGGAAATGATCGAATTTCGCTTACCGGTAACTTGTCATAGAATTGCTTCATCATTACACATAAAATCAGCAAACAGCGGACGTGATGTCGAAAGAGAAAAAAAACATCTTTGGAAATGAGTGCAGTAAGCTGCTGAGTTTTGATGACTGTGTGTTTCTGGTCATTTAAAACTGAGTTTAATGCTGAGGGAAACAAATCATCTCTTATGTTAAGAGGATTGACTTTTGCCGCTGATGAGTGACTTTGCTCATAAAGGTTTTGTCACTGCAAGTAAACAAATTTGATTGGACTGTTCGTGTTGAAGTGAGGCCCAGCCGCGGTGAAGGGCTTGTTCGCCTTTCTTAGTGGGTGCGGCTTGCCAAGCCAACAATAAACTTCTGTCTGCATCCAGCTATTGTCATTCATAAAACAGACTAAGTCATGGTTTTCGAAGAGTATTTTAGGCTTGTGTTCAATGAAACTGGCCCAGGTTTCACATTGAGTAAGCCAATTTGTGTGGAAATTGCAAAAATCCTTATTTCAGTGCATCTACTTTTAGTGACATTTTCCTTTGGTGGCTTAGCTGTGAGATTTTTCAAAAACAAAATGGGAGCCTTGGCTCAATAAAGGAAGGGAAATACGGATCTACACCAGTGGCTCACTGGTCCCCAACCACTGGTCCACTCCTTGACTCATTTGGTACCTGGCCACACAGAGACATTGTTTGGTTATTTTTAATAAGCGATTTGTATTTATTTAAACATCAGCCCCCTACAACTCCTCACCCTGTCGATTACTTTCCGAAGGGCAATATAAGTAGGGCCAGGTGTTTATATGATTGACAATCGTGATATTACATAATCAGCTGCGAGCTGTGACCATATTTATGCCACCAGGTGCGGCAGAAATGTGCCAACTGCAGCTAATCAGCGTCCAGCTTTTTCTTTAAACTTTGGTTTACACGTTAAAGTAAACAGAATTGGCCAATGAATGAAAGAAGATGCAGTAAACAGAATATAATAGTACAACAATGAGCAAAAGCGCAGCTAAACGCTCATCTGATGGGCAGCCTTGACTTGGCGTCATTTTACGAAGATGAAGCTATTTTGTTCCTTCCCATCGCTTGTGTGGCTTTATCTGCAGACCGATGTGGAGGAAGGCGTTGCACAAGGTGTGTCGTCAAAAACAAGGCAGTACAACAACCTGTTGATTCATTTGAATAAGAAGCACCCAAGTGATTAAAATGGAAAGAAAGAAAATGTAAGCAGAATTTGCACAGTCTGCCCACATAGACATGAGCAATTCTTCGCAAGTATGTTAATATAATGCTGAATGACTGTAATTACTGTTGTCAGTGTCAATGCTTTGAAAACAGCAGTTTAAAACCAATGTGAAATTCATTTTTTATAGCCCCCCCCCAAAAAAATCCTAAAGCTCCCTTCCCCCAGTCGGCGATTGGTTGCCGGTCCGCAATAAGCATGTACCGGTACTACTCTAAACCAGTCCGCGACGCCCAAAAGGTTGGGGACCACTGATCGACATCACAAAATAACTCGTCTCGTTGATAATCACCTGTCTATGCATAATTCTCAAATATACACAGTAAATGTTAAACTTTGCATTTAGGCAGTCCAGCCCTTGTGTCAACTTCTGACAGGATCTAAGATAAACACCATCCATCTGAGAATCTGGTTCTTCAACTCCCAAATAAAAGCATTTCATGAACTCACCTCAGTCGAGTTACATAAGTATTTGGTCTCGTAGTTCTCATTCATTGTGATAACTCCTCGGACGTTTTCAGATTCAACCAGCTGGAAGACGAGAAAGATCAGTCAGGCAGATGCCGTTTTTAAAATTAAATGCATGTAAAACTTAACTAACACATAAGCACAAAACTTTTTCCAAAAGCTTTTTGTACCTCACCATAAATGAATGTAAATAAGTTCTATCAACCGATTTAATTTTTTTGAAATAATTAATTGCAAAAAAATCCAGAATTAATTTTGATTAATTGCATTTTTTGCTACTATTATTTGTGAAGCTTTTAACTGGTATTTACTTGAATAATATCTTGAAATTGATGTAAAATCACCAAATATGAAGTATATTTTAATTCAAAGACTGTTCTAATAGCTTTCTTTGATCCTTAAATCAGATCTAAATTGACTCATCTTTCCAGGAATTTTTCTTAAAAACATTTCTCAAAACTGCCCACAAGCACCAAACTCCAGCAGTGTTGGTTTGCAAGGCCCAGCGGTGAGCGCAGGGTTTTGTTCTGAGATGGTCTGCCTAAAATGTACAGATATGTGTTTAATTTGGATTTGCAAGATATGCAAATTATTTTTTGAAGTAAATAAAGTTAGCTGAGTTAACATATTTAATCGCGTGAATTTTGAAAAAATTTATCTTGAGTTAACGCTTTAATTTTGACAGCCTTCATGTAAATACAATATTACAGAACAGAATGTTAGAATGAATATTTGTCATTTAAGATAATTTTAGTGTATAATCTAAAGGTATTTATTTTTAAATATTGATACATTTAGAAGGCATTTTCCAAAGTCCAACATAGCGTATTTTGTCCTTAAGGTATTTGCCTCAACGGGACACAGTACATGTTTATTTCTGTACATGAACGCGCATCTTAAATGTTAACAAATGTGGAAGCAAATATAAAAGGGAGAATTGATTAAATTAGAGCAAAAGATAAGGCGAACCTGTTTGGTCATGGATCTGAAGGGCAGCGCGCCAAGCACAACCGTTTCGTCCACACGGTCAAACCACCTTCGCGATGACACTTTCTCCATGGCGACATTGTAGGCTAATGTTGGGTAAAAGAGCAACCTTGCCAAAACTCCCGACATGATGCTACGAATGTGGTTATCTCCAACCCAATGCGTTTACGCAGCTCACGAGTGGCGGAAAATAAATTACACTGGACTCGAGTAGTGATGAAGTTTGGAAGCACGTTGATTGCAGCCCCGCCCCCACTTTCTTGTTCCGGTTGGAACAGGACTTCCTGGTAGACCCTCCAAAATAAATTGCCGTTGCGTGTTTTGTTACCGTTTGTGATAACGCGCCACCAGACCGAGACATTTGTTTTAAATTACATTCTTATATAAATTATATTTGTATTTTATAAATTATTAAACCGTAAGACTTTTAAATTGGCAATTACTAGTGGTCGAGTCGCAAAGGCTTGTAACACTATTTTGAAAGAAATAAGGTCAGATAAGGAGCTTAACTGATTGAATTTAACGAGACAGTAACAAGTAAACGTCACTTCTCTAAATATCATGGGTTTTCGTGCATCCTTTGAGTGGCCAACAACTCCAATCACCGGCTCCGACCATCCTGTGTGGTTTGTGACTCTTGTGAAGAAAAGCGGCTTAGATGGTGGGTGGACGCAACAAAGTGACCCGTGAACACCATTTCGTGTAGATATATATTTTTATCTTTAACGTACCAATCCAACACCGAGGCACGTTTTCATTCGGATAAGGTCAAACGCCAAGAAGCTAATGGGGCGGTGCTCCAACTTGTTGGAAAATTAAGTTATTTTAATCTTCTTGCAAAAAAAAAAAAAAAAAAAAAGTGAATACTCCCACCTAGGGACAATTTAGTGTTCAATCCATGCATGTTTTTGGAATGTGGTAGGAAACCGGAATACCCGGAGGAAACCCACGCAGGTACGGGGAGAACATGCAAACTCCACATAGGAAGGCCGAAGCCGGAATCAAATGAATGATCTCCAGACTGTGAAGCCATCATTGTAACCAGCCGTGCCACCTCCAGGGGCAGCTACTCTCTTTAAACCGGGTTGCTCAAGTCCGGTCCTCGAGAGCCCCTATCCACACTGGTTTAGATGTCTCCCGCTTCCAACGCATCTGATTCAAATGATCAGGATCGTTATCAGGCTTCTGTGAGGCTGCTGATGAGCTGCTGATTTGATTCAGATAATCATGCATAAGGAAGTGTTATATTTTCTTTAAAACATTCGCTGAGTGATTAAATACAAGCCATACATGAACTGCTGTTTGTTCAAGCAATACTTCGAAGTGAGAAAGATCTGTTATATTTTGATGAGGATTATCCAGACAGATACAGATTATACTTTAACCATCCTTTCTTTTAAAAGTACAAGCACTCATCCAAGAAATAGCCTATGCAGCCTGTCAAAAAAAAAGACATTGCCCCCCCCCCTAAAAAAAATGTAGCAAAAGAAATTAGCATACTGTATGTACACACACTCATTCATTGCAAACAGTTGGAGAAAATTTCATAGGGAACATTGTGTAAAGCTACACAATGAGCTGGAAGATATATTACAAAAAAGTGCAAATATTTATATTACATTTGGTGTGTAACCTTTAGATTGCATAACTTCAGAAAGTTAACTAAAGTTCTACTTATAAACAAAAAACATGGGCATAGATTTTCTTTACATGTCAGCATTTAAAAGACAAGTTAGCGTTACAATGATTTATGTTTGTCCGTGGACAGTGACAGACTAGATAAACATCTGTGTAATAGCACTGATGCAACCAGCAAAGCTCCTCATTAATCACCCACTTAAAATACTGTCTAATTAACTTCACTTACATTTAAATGCAGATAGCACCAAAAGATATTGTGCCAGCTATTCAGAAACTTGTATAAAGTAAAAAAAAAAAAAAAAAGGCAGTTTTGCAATTGTAAAGTTGAGTTAATAACTACACAATCGAAAGACTAGTGGATTTTGAAAGAGTGAAATATATAAATATGTATAGCGGAGGAAGTTATGTCCAGAGGTGAGAGGTCAAAGTTTGGTGATGGTAGAGTTCATGATGTGCTGCTGGATCTTGGGGTTAGAGGCCTTGGACAAGTCTCGCTGTCAAAGAGGAAAAAGCAGGACAATATTTAGGACCAAGAAAGAAACAAGTCATTGACACGTTCACTGCCAGCGCCGGTAAAATGAATACACGTCAATGGCAGTGAATGAGTTAATTAACATGCCTTGTTTTCAACCACAACCAACATATTGCAAGAAATGCTCAGTGAAATCTGAAATATCCACTTTATTTATGAAAATAAAGCTCTATTTGCTGGCTGACTGATAAAATTCATCGGGAGGCAGCATTTAAGCCAGATACCCTGAAACAATCTTAGATTCATCTGGCTAAATGGATTAAATCTGTGTGCAATACAGTTGAGCCTTCAAAGTCAAATGCCTCTAAAGTGGTATGACAGCAATTTTTCCAAACCACTATAATGCATAACATCAGACGTCAGCGTAACGCAGCTCGTTGAAAATCAAAAGGCTTAATTCTGTGCATGTGTCACAATTATTTCACATCAGATGACAACTCAACAAGGGGTGCCATGAGAAAAGCGAAGTCACGAGAATAAACAATGGGGGCTAAGTTAAGAAAGTGGAATCATAGTCCAAGGAGTAAAAACTCCAACTTTATTGTGACACCTGGGATTGGCTCCAGGACACTCGCGGGCCTTGTGAGGATAAGCGGCTTGGATAATGGATGGATTCCACTGAGGTATTGTGTAATAACTGCAGGTGATTTTTAAAAGCATGGTATCAGCTACAGCGTGTCAGATGGAATTATTTTTAAAGGGGAAACAGCATGCTTTGATTGACAGGCATGCAATTAACTCAAAAGGGATTAATTTGGGTCACTCAAGGATTAAGAAATCAACACACCTTGATTGAACACTTTCAGTATTCATGAAGTCCCTCTAAAAGGCAAATTTACTGAATCAAATTTTGTACATGTTACATAATCATTGCAACAGGGAAAGCAGGGGGGGAAAAAGAAAAACAATATTAAGACAAAATTGTCATTTACCACAAACTCTGAATATGTGCTGGCAACAGAGTTAATGCTGATGTTACACTGAGGAGTAGCGGGGGTCAGCAACGCACCACTCAGAGGGGTTCCCTTCAACTGGGTCTCATTCTCTTTGTTACAGTTGTTCACTTTTGGATGGGGAGGTCTACCACCTCCAAACCTTTGAGCGGAACCCTGGAATAGACACAGTGGGAGAGACTTATTGGAAACACTGGCTGATATCTTCCAAACATCGCCCCGTGGTGGGAGTCACGGACCGACCGATCACAATTTGTCCATTCAGAGTCATCGTAAATACATTGCTAATAATATCAAAACCAACGGGACGACCCGGCCCCAAATTCTATGTGGACATCTCTACCGGGGCCCACTTAAACTTCTGAAAACACCCAAAAACAATTCACCTTTCCGTAGCTGACTTAAGAGCATGAGGGAATAAGCAGCTGAAAAACAATGCCTGTCACTTCTTGTCTGTTTTCTTGAACGAGTCCACCAAGATATGCAAACACAATGTGTTCCGAGAGGCTTTTCGTATGGTTAATTGTTTCTAGGGCGTTATGCATTAGAATTTCAGCCATAAGCATTAGCTAATTTTGTCGTGCTAACACCTTTTGTTGTAGCGTCCAGGATGGATGGATAAATATCCATGCGCGCGTGCTGGCTGTTGCTGCCTGCCGCCAGGCCGCCTGGTGAGATTTGACTAAAGTGTAGCTAAATATCCCAAATAAAACCAGTCGGGGTTCGTGTGCGCCTTCTTGCTCTTTACCGCTTCATCTTGTGTAAGTGGAGAAGCGAGCAGCACGGTATTTTTGATTTTGTGGAGGTAATCACATGAGCTCACGTTTGATGTCAATAAATCCAAAGTATTATGCAGAACAGTTGTACTTTCACAGGTTGAAGTGGACAAGGATCATAATGTGCAATTGAATTTTGGTGGCGATTTAGACAACAGAACTGACAAAACAAGCAATATTATATCACTTGCCTTCTCCGGTCTCCAGGCATAACCACTCAAACCAAGAATAA
This sequence comes from Idiotropiscis lumnitzeri, assembly GCF_059441095.1. Lineage (NCBI taxonomy): Eukaryota > Metazoa > Chordata > Actinopteri > Syngnathiformes > Syngnathidae > Idiotropiscis > Idiotropiscis lumnitzeri. The sequence goes on along the minus strand of NC_142395.1, from coordinate 7,481,600 downwards.
CCAAACTTTCACATTAGCATAACAGATGCATAAGGTGTATATCGATAAGTCATGCCTCAGCTGCTACGTTCGTATCAACAAAACAAACCCAATGTAAAAGAGAACTAATTCTTTCCACCAACCTTGTTGGCAGATAAAGGTGGCCGTGGCATCGGTGAGCGTGGCACTGGTGAACGACAGACGCTCCCACTATAAGCAGAGGCCGCAGAGCGCATCGTGCTGTTGGGTGTGGCCATCGAAATACTGGAGGTAGCATTCTGAGAAAGAGAGGAAAAATACTATTACCGCATTAGCACCAAATGAATACCACAATGGAAGTATATTAAGGACACCATATGCAGGGTTTACCATCCTTCGTGATTTATTTGGCGTTTGGTTTCCAAGCAATCGGCGCTTAGGGGTTTGTACTGCTGTCCCATACAGCATATCCGCTTCAGTCTGCTTGCTCTTCTTCAGTTGCTATTCAGTATTTGAAAGGAGGAGCGTCAACTCATGTATAAACAAATCAGTTTGGCCTGAAGTCAACATCCTTACCCTTTCTAGTTTTTCTCTTTCTTTCTCTGTTTGATGCAGCTTCCACTGTTCGGTCACATACTCAAGAAACTTCTGGCCATTGACCAAAAACTCACTGCCTTGCTCACTTTCCCATGCATCAATCTCGGCTTTTAGTTTCTTTTCCAACTTAAAAAGAAATGCGGCTCATTATCAAGTGTTTACGGCTTAGCACTGGTATTTCTTACCTTCGGCAGGTTTTTATGCAACTCAGCCCTCAGTTTCTCCTCTTTGAGCAGATTCCCTCCTCTGTTTGTAAATCTCAATGGATCTGATGCTTTTTTCTGAAATGAAAACAGCTTTTCATGTAAATACCACGCAATCAATCAAATGCGATTTTTCGACAACTCGAGTAAAATAAAAACTGAACTACTGTATATTGTTTATCTGTAATAGGGTCACGTTCAGTGCAGGACAAGATATTCATGTTTGCTGTCCAAAAAAACCATTGGCAAATTACTTTTTAAGCCTTACTAATTCTTTTAATTTTGTACAGTATGGCCGACATATGAACAAGGTCATACTTTAGACCAAGTTCACGCTTATGTTTACCGGTGTCAAACTTAAATGTCTTGGACAATGTGGTGACTGTTTTCTTTGATGTCTTCTTCCCGCCGTGTTTGACTGGATTCGGATGTTCCATTAAAAATTGCAGTTCAAATCTAAACCCGAGCCTTGGGTTAATGACAAAACTCGCACAGCTTAACAGGCGTGCCGCAAAGCCGAACACAAGTAGGGAAAAAAAAGACAAGTTGCAGGTCTCTTATCAAATCTGGACAGACTGCTGACGTAACTACCCGATCACAGTTAAAGAGGGCAAAAGAGAACATTTATCAAACCGTATTTAGGCTAAATATCACAACTAATGTGTACAATTTAAAACTATTGATTCAGTACTCAAACCCCCTCAGCCTATTTGCTCAGACTCAACACCACAATTGATCCCTCTGTTCATCTCCCGTGTTCAGCAGTGTTAAATTACTTTCAAACAATTTCCTTGACAGTTTCAGATTTATATATATTTTTTTAATTTATAAATACAGTTGAGTTGGGAGACAACAGTTTGGCTGGACTGTACGTTTTTTTTTTTTTTTTTTAATACCATTAAGTTTGTCAACATTTAAGTGTACTCACATCTAACTCCAGGTAATGTCTCCAGCTTTCTTCCCACTGGTGAACACCATCAAAGAGTTCTTTGTGATCCTCATAATGCTGCTTCAAACGCTGAATCTCAACATCATGCACACTCAGTAGCTCCTCGGTGAAATCCTCTGAAGTATCACGTTTTACATTTAGAAAAAAACATTTAAAAAAAAAAACACACCCCCGCCAAAAAAACATGCTCCATCAATATTAGTCTGTTCGGAGAAAATAAACTCACCACTAAAATATGGGGAAAACGCCTTCCGTTGCTCAAGGCTGAGAAAACACTTCTCCCAAAACACAGCAATCTCAGAGCGAATTGCATCCGTGACATTGCGAATGTTCTTCAGTTTTAATTCCTCCAGATGTTTTACCTCTGCTTGCAACTGAAACGAAAAAAACACGCATATGAAAAGCCAAAAACAAAACTAATGCCGTACTTGTAGTCGAAAGAGAAAAGTATAAATGGGTAGTACATGTGAAGTCAAAACATCTCACCGCCTTCAGGTTGTGCTTCTTGGACATGACCATGTGTTCATTGAAGGCCTCTCTCTCATCCTGGGATACCTGCAATCTGTCCCATAGCTTCTGGATCTTCTCTCGAAGAGCCTCACAGGATGCCTCGTTCTCTGCCTTGTGCTTCTCCATCTGCAACCCAGTAGTTACATCAGCTATCACCTAGGTTGTTTGGGGTAGCTACGTAGGAAGTGCTTTCAAATGATGACCATCTAAATGTCCACTGACTATGTTTAGGGATAAGAGGTTGTAGTCATCTTGAAAGCATTACGCTTCCTGCGGCGAAACAGCGTCTGAGTCAACACGACTGTCACCAATCACCTAAATATTGGACTGCGTGATGTTGCAATTTGCAACAGCAGCGTGAACATGCATTTTGGACAGGGTAATGTCTTGCTTCGGTTAGTTATGCCTGAAAGGGCTCAGTGAATTCTCTGCACGAGTTTGTGATGAAAATGGGATGAAGGCAGCGTCTTATTAACAGGTTGGACAGCATTCAGGAAGCTCATTTGTAAACCATTGCATAAATGCAAACAAAATGCAATAGTGGGCTGCCTGTATGGTATCAATTGATAGTCCCATGGATGAGACGTTGAATGAGCAATTATGCATAGAAGTTCCTGAATATTATTAGCCCGTTCACCAGATCAGACTTCAAATGATTTGGTAAGGCAGCGCTTAATGTAACACAGCAAACAGTAATTTGCATTTTGACAGTAATTGTACCTTTATGACAACTGATGACAAATCAGGTCAGGTGTTTAAAGTTTGATGAATAAATCGGATTTGTGATGTTCTATTAATTAGATGTGCATTTTATTTTCAGGCTCAGTCTTCAGCATGTACATTTACAGTGTACTTGGAAATAGGGCTGGGCGATATGACCTAAAATCAATATCGCGATAAATTAGGCAGTTTTACCTCGATAACGATAAATGCGCGATAAATTCCCCCTGAGGACCAAAATCAAAATAAATGCAGGAAATGCATATTAACTGCTTTTTCTATTGACCAACTGGTACGCATTACTTTCAATGAAAAATAGAAGTACAAAAATCATTTGAATAAACATTCAAACTAGCTTGCTTTGCGTGACTTGAACAATGTCACAAAGAACAGGAGAAAAAGGGTACCTCTCACAAAATCTTTTTATGTAAATATATTGTGCCGAGATGCTGTAATTCCATTTGCAAAGGCCTAGATTTGTGTAAAGGTATCGTGTAAACAATCTAAATAATGCCATGTGCAAAGGCGCTAGTCGCCTGTAAACAAAATGCTAAATAGAATGGGAAAAAAATGTCAATGGAATGCCAATGCCAAATAAACGCATGTGCTTCATCAGGAAAATGTGCAGTCTCGATTACCCTGGTGCGCAATCGCCACTTGCCGTCTATGTAATGCACATTCAGGCGCAAACAGGGATCCATATTGCGACAAGACCACAAGTCGGATGTGGATGCAAAATGCTTGACATGTCTCCGCTCCCGTCCCGATGTTGTCCATATCGGAAGTGCTGTTTGCGGCAAATATTTTCGTACCTCTTGTCGGCTACTTTCATGAGGCGTTTAAATCCTGTCCGCTCCATTGTAACAAGAGGAGCTCTATCTTTAGCTATGTGCTCGGCTATCGCATCCACCTCTGAGACGTTCTCTCGTATGGTGTCGCCTCCGTTATGGGCTGTTGTCACTTGTCCAAACTTGCTCCTCACTTTGAACTTTTAGCACAAGCTCCAAGTCAACAGCATGGTTGTGTTGTGGGTGGTGAAAAAGAAAAGGTTGGACGCGCTGTTTCCGGTGCTTACGATGCACTTTGTAGTTCATGTTTTTTTTGCTTAAACATCGTCTTTATGGAACTCAAAACATTTCCAAACGACAGATGTCCACTTTATTTTCGGGACAAGCGCGACAGGAACAATTTCAACTAACGTTACTTCGTCCGCAGCCGTTTCAGGATTTGAATCGCCAGCGACGAACGCGTCTCGTTTACATTCTTGTTCAGAAGGGAGGAGTCACGTGACTACACGCGCTGGAGCCGTCTTAAAGGGGCATGCGCATCGCCGCAGACAGAAAAGACTTCTTTTTCTTTTTTTTTTTTAGACACCGAATTTACCGACATGGGCAAAATGATGTCGGTCATTCTAATACATTTCGGCAACGGTAAATTTTCGGTTTATCGCCCAGCCCTACTTGGAAATGAGACCAGGAAGACTCATCTCACCTGACAAAGAAGCAGTTTGAGTGAGGTAATATTATCACGAGAGAGGCAAAAAGAGTCCTCGTCCTCGCAGACAACATCCTTCTCAAAGCTGGTCTCGGGGATGTGATCCAGATCATTCATGCACAAGATTATCTGCTTCTTGAGGTCCATGAACTCAGCATACCGATATGTCTGTCCAAAGAGAGAAGAAATGCCAACCAGAGAAGAAATGCCATTTCATCCTGCGTATTAATTTAAGTTGCATTTTTGTAGAGTTGGACTTTTTGGCCATCCCAATTACATGCCATCAAAATGTCTATCCTCTTTCACTATAAAGTAGATACTTGGTCCTTTTTAGTGTCACTTTGATCAAGTTTTAAAGCAAGTTCATTTAAACTTTAACAACCACAACATCATGCATGACACTGCCAACCACAGCATTTTTTATTCACAGAGCCAGTGTACACAACTGAAGAGGTCCCTTCAGGTTTGTGAATGCGTTGTGATGAATTTAAGATGAATCCATGCAATTGTGTTCTAACAACACCACCTTTGGTAATGATAGGTAAGGTAACATTTAATTATTTAGCATGTACTGTGTGTTGTTTATTGCGGCCACCAGCTTTTGAGCAAAGAACCTCTCTCTCCTACATGAAGATTCTCTGTGAAGCCAGAACAAGACGACCATAATTGATGTTTCTTCAACACAGGAGTACCTTTGTTTCATTTTTAACTGTTCCTGTCTATTGTCATCTCCAATCTCTTTCTGCATAACAATCTTGCCATATCAATTTTCCTTTGCATTTCTCTCACAGCGCGCTTATTTACAGAGAACAAGACTGTTCTAGTACTACTTCGTCTTAGTTGCAGCTTCAAATACAATGAAACCCAAAAAGACAAGTTGTTTTCCAGACTGTATTATTGCCTCACCTTACTGCTAAAAATTACGCTACATACTAAAGCCTCGTCTTAATGGTGATGGAAATGGAGAGTGCAACAAACCTACCTTCTCCGCATTCTGGTTAGCAATGTGTTGGTGAAAGAGCTCCAGTTGATCCTGCGAAGGAACACAATCTGGGGAGATACCAAATGGAATGGAGCACAGGATGTCACACAGCTCCTGGTCCTGCTCCAGCAGAGCCTTTAGCTGTTGCATACGGCGAGTCTTCTCCTTTATCAGGCCATCGACCAAAGTACGGAGGTTCTTCTCCCGCTGAAGCATGCTAAGACCAACCTGATCCTGGATCAACACAGAGGAATCAAAACAACATATTCACCATGTAAAATGTGGTGCTTTGATTTTTTTGGGGTTGAAAAGGTATAATGTGATGAGAACCATAGAACCTGAAATGGAACTAACTTAACACCGTGAGAAATGCAATTCATTGTTTTGACATTTGTTATTAAGAGTGCACAAATACTTCCAACAAACATTTTATCTAAAACAACACTTATTAAGACATTACAATAATGGCAGCTGGCCACTGGAAGACATCATATGCATTCATTTACAGCACATGTGTCAAACTCAAGGCCCAGGGGCCAGATCTGGCCCGCAACCTCATTTTATGTGGCCCGCAAAGGGCAAATCATCTGCATCAACTTCCTGTTTCTAGCATATTTTCTTCACTTTTAACAACACTGAGATATGAGCTATTGCCATTTATTTGTTACCAATCCTCCCCTTTTAAAATAAATTGAAAAATTGTTGAACAATTACTTACTAGCTTCTGATTTCAAAACGGGCTTTCCAATCAATTTATATGGGTTCACAGTCATACCGGCCCTCTGAGGGAAACCACAACTATGATGTGGCCCGTCCACAAAAATGAGTTTGACACTCCTGATTTACAGGATCACAGACTTCAGGCAAATAGATGGCGCCTGGGTCCCACATACTCAATATGAGCATACCGGGAGGCTTACATATGCACTGTCACTGAGCTGTACCCACGCTGTCTGCACTGACTGAAGTCAGGCAGGTGAACCATTGCACCATTAGAGACATCTGATTATTTCCTATAAAATTCGAAATCAGAGGTTCAGCGTCTTGGAATGGATTTCGTTTGAATTTAAGTTTTGCACCGTTCAGCAAACTGCCTGAATTGAAATCTTACACCAACATATACTCGGTGTGGTATGCACAGTTTATTGTCTGTAACGCAGTAAGTAATAGTAAACATTTATGAGAAATACTTGCAATGTTCAATATTAATATAATCGTATCATCATCGACAGTCACCTGAAACATAGGAATCTGAAGTTCGAGACAGAGCTTCTCCATTTCACTTTTGCAGTTCTGAGTGCTGCTTAGAACTCTGCTTCTCAGGGATTCTTCTTCTTTGATCATCATATCAAGTAAGTCCTGGTGGACAGAAGTATCACTAAGTTAATCAACTCCAAGTCAATATACCAGATTCAAATAATCAATCAAAATTCATATTTCCAATAGATAGAGTCTTTGCTAAAGATCCACAGGGGTCACATGAGTGCTGTAGCCTATCCCAGCATTTTTAGGGCAGAAGGTGGGGTACACCCTGGACTGGTTGCCAGCTAGTTGTAGATGAAGTGTCAAAACAATGGGGGGAAAAGTGTGTATTGCGAACACAGCAGAAGAGGGACTCAAGGAAAATTAGTGCGGTAAAACATTTTCAGAGAAGCGCCTATCTTATCAGTTTTAAAAAAAAAAACACCTCAAAACTCATGTGTATTTCTTGAGTTTTAAGATATTTGGATGTTATCTCCTTGTTTAAGCTCTGTTGTCATTTTATTGTTTCAAACTACGTTTTGTTAATTTGTCTTGTTTATAACACCTAGTATAGTCCCAATTAAAATTGAGTTAAGATTTGAGTTGAGTGCACCCTCCATCAATTGTCATTTTTTTCAACTTGCATTAGACAACATTTGATTTAATCACTCATGCTGTCTGACAAAAAAGATGACAGACTCAGAAACACTTTTTACCACTGTCAACTAAGTGTTAAGAAGGCGTTTTTTTTTGTTTTTTTTTTATAAATTCCGGCGAAGACAATACATATAATGTATTCAATAAAATATCTGACAGTGTTGCTCATTACACTAGATTGTTGCAGGTGCGCCTCAAGTTTTAGGCGAGTGGAGAGTACAATGTGCCTTGAAAGAAAGCCGACGTATAGGAGTGTGGTTTCGATAGGTTGTAATAACATAAGATTTGCCTCACCTTGATGTGGTTCTTCACAACATTAGTTCTCTGTAGCCTTTGGTCTTCTGGTATGCCGATTTCCTCCCAAATGTCCTTCAAGTGGCACAGGGCTTTGGTGAGGCATGTCACAGACTCTGCTGCTATTACCTCGCTGCAAAAATTACAGCATTTAAGACGCTAATTGTTACCAGCTATTAGTAAAATTGTTCTAAACCAACGAAGGCGTGTTCGGTACATTGGACCGAAACCGTTGGACGTGTTTTACAAACATGTTACAGCTTGTTCGATATCAAATAAACATATTTTGAAATTTAACCTCATACCTTCTTCTCATGGTTAACAGGTTTCCGACCGCCACCGATCGAAGAAAACAAATAAAAAACTGCCAATGAGAGAAACTACTGATCGTTGACTCTAGCACTCGCTCTCAGTTGTCCGTTTGTCTCCCTAGTTCAAAACTCGCACCGTGCAGTTCTGGTCTCTGATTGGCTTGTTTAGCGACGGGGCGCGTGTTGAGTTTCACATAGTCGGCCGTCATGCGGGTGACATTCGCAGCCACTTCAAACCATAGTACCGCCCACCAAATACTTGATCACTTCATGTACAATATGAAACAAGCGCACACATTTTTAAGGTTGGCGATTGTGTCTCCTATAATGGCGTCGATTATTACGCAAGGATACAACTGTAGTGGTAGTTACAGCTGTCACGTTCCCAGTAAAAATTAACCATGCATATTTTATTTGCATACAAAGGAAATTGCTCTATAAGTACACGTGACATGTTTACAATATTCCTAGATTGATGTCTTACATATTTGTCAACCAGTCTATCAGATGTGCTTTTCTCAGCCTTGTGTGTTATGATTGTCCACTACTTGGTCATTTTTTGCAGAAGCAAATTTGCTATTAATACTCACCATGAGTGTATGAGGTGAAGAATTTGAAAGGTTACATAGCGCCATTTAATAACTCTTAACATTGTCAAATGTGACTGCAATCCAACACATGAGTTTAAGAACTGACTTTACTGATACTGTACAGACACAGATGTTAAAAAATGACAAAACTATCGTTAAAAAAACATTTATTGACATTGCACATCTTTATTCAATAATTTTTAGACAATTTCTGACAAGTCAACAACTATCAGAGTTGGCTGTCAAGTGACAGGAATATTTGTGGGGTCCATCGTGATTGGCGTCATCATACATGGTTGCCCAGCAAACCTTCCAACAGTCTTGAACTGTTTGTAATGGCAGTCGTTACCACAATAAATTTATATCCTGTACACAAAAAAAGAATCAGTATTAAATTGTGCTAGTACAAATTGTGCCCCACAGAAATAACACATTTCAACAAAATTGAGGCTTTCTGAGGTATTTCCATAATTCACCAATAGTCTTTCAAGACTACAAAATTCAATAGAATAACACATAATTGTAGAATAGATTCATATGAGGTGTTCAGCTCAACTATGATACCAACATCAGGGTGATATTTAAAAGTAGATTCATGTGACGTGTTGATACACATTTGGATTCTTTACCTCTTTCTCTACCAAGGAAACGTAAAGCTGAAATCTCAGAGAAGGTGCACCCCCCGAGGAACATGACAACAACGATGCGTTGTGCCTCATTTTTTGCTCCATTTTTACCTGACACAAGACGGACAACTTTTAGAACATGTACCTTCAAAACCACAGTGCATTTACGCTGGGCTCTACTGCTAGATATAGACATTTGCTAGACCTGGGAGGGACATTAGGGTATCACAGAAGCAATATTATCACAACATATATGACTATACACACAAAGGAACAAAAGATAAGCATTGTAGAGTAATTTCAGAATTACAATTGTTTATAAAGTAAATCCCAACTGTAGACGTTACATGATTGTATTTTTATGGTAATAAACAAAATATCCTACACTCAAAATCATGCAATGAGTGCTATTTTTTTAGGTATAAATATTGACAATTTCATAGTAACTATAGATAATAAAGTACACATATTAATAACATATAATCTGAAAATAGGTCATATACATATTTATGGGATTTTATATTTAAGAAAACAATCACTTCAATGTGATTAGCATGAAACTGGAGCAAACAAACAAATTGGTAACTGATGCAACTGCATCAAATCCGTTCAACGTCTTACCTGTGACGGCAAACTCATTGCCATTAAGCAACCTGGTAATTTCTTCAAGACCAGTCCAACCATCTCGCTCTAACACCTGTGAATTGCACACAAAATGGGCTTCATCATCTTTGATCGCGTTAAGTAAAAATTTTGAAATCCTGCTTATTTACCTGCTCTATGAGTTTGCAGCTCAGTGGGAGGTAGGCGCCGCTGAAGATGTAAGCCATGTCCTTTGGGACACGCAGGTCATATTCGTCATCGGACTTTGGCACCTTTTCATAAAATAATATAGTATGCGAAGAGGGTAATTAACAAAAAAGGCGAATGAAATTACCCAAAATGATCAACATCAAATCAAACTTGATGATGTTATACCAAATTGAGTTTTCTGCTTAGGGCCCGGAAATTGCTTTTCCTTGCCAAGGACGAAAAAGCATCAGTTAGTTTCCCTGGAAAAGAAAAACATTTATATATATTAAAACAAAGATTCAATAAAATAAGTGACATCAGGTCACATTATACTAAATCTTGCTCCAGAAAACTTGCCTTTACTGTACCTGCTGTCTTGTCGTTGACCAGTTTACCCACTTTGCTCTCCATAACGGTCAGTGTTTCACCCTGCTGTTGCTCCACAAGTAGGCCCGACTGCTTGAGGTTGGCAAATGTGAGCAGGTGCTCCACTCCATAACTCTAATGAAGGACAAGCAGAGAACAGTAGACAATATACTAAATATTTCATGATTTTATTGTTTATATTTTTAATGAATATATATTACAGCTAATAATGACCAATAAGTCACCATTTTAGAGAAATCTAATGTAATGCAACGCAACTTTATTTATATAGCGAATTTCACAACAGCTGGAGCTGTAAATATGAAATAAGAAACAAGACTATGTAACATAACATAATTTAGGTAGCTGCCTTAAAAAAACATTTTGTGAAGCTATATGATAATTTCAATATTTGAATTGAACTACTCCAACAAATGAAACAAAGCTGTGGTATAGTAAGATATTGAGTCTTTGAACACAACTACATAGAGGAATCAAATATTTCTCTTCAGCTACTGTTGAAGCGGTAAAAGTTGCTATTTGTCTTGTTTATTCATGGTATTATGCTACGTTAAGACAAAAATGAAAAGACAATAACAGCAGCAATTGCGAAATCTCACCTGCAAATACTGCGTTTTTAAAGACCGATAATCTTTTGGCAGGAGTCCTGCAGGATCCACAAATTACAGTAAAGCACAATGAAGCAGAAGATTTGTTTTTGAAAGCACTTTGAACGTACATGTCAGAACAACCTACCATTTTCCGTTAAAGAGAGAAGACAAAGCAGTCGAAGACTTTCTGTCATGGAGACCTACAGGAATTATTCACATCAGGTTCTTTTTAACGACCGGTACATGCATAAAACTGTGTCACAACACTGACTGTTTTAAGGCAACCCACCTGCCTGTTGATATGCTCCTCAATGAAAGAAATACATTCACGGATTTCAAAACCTTCAAGTAAAGCTGTGAGGAAAAAGACAACATTTATGTTTACGGATCAGCTGCAACTGTTATGAAATGCACAATACAAATAAAGTCTATTGTATTGTATTAAGTGATGAAATAATTGATTAGCCAAATAAATGCGCAAATTAGAAGGATGATGTTTAGTCGCATCCTGATGCAAAAAAAAAATGTATTCGAAGTAACCAACAGTGTTCTGTCTTTAACAGCTCCTGGAAATCTTGCTTCGTTTTCTTCTTCATCATTGATTCACTTGCGCTGATGTCTACGAGAGAGCAGTGAAAGCCACAAAGTTTGGTAAAAACTAAGCAAGTCAAATCAAGCAGATGTAGATTACTTTGCTTCAACACTCACGCAGGCTCAGGAGCCGATGTTCTTGTTTCAGCCCTTTCAGTTCTTCTGACACAAATGTTTTCATCTGCTTTATGTCCATCCCTCGACGCTTCTATGGAATTTAAAAAGTAAAGTTTCAGTCGCACCGCTGTGACAACTGAAGAATGTCTTTCTATTGACTTACATCATATGCAATCTGGAGATTCCTGGCTTTCTGGCTGAGAAAGCTGAAGACATTGGAGAAATGTTCATTTCTGATTTCACTGAAGACCTAAGAGAAAATCAACTTAAAAAAACATGCTCGAGCAAAGATATTTTGCACCTCTCATGTCAGCCTTACCTTATCTTGAGAGTTCAGCATGACTTTGATGCTTTTGTCAGTGGAGGAAACATCAGGCCCAAATTCCACACATCCTGTAGAGAAAAAAAATAAGGTTTGTGATTATATATTATTATACACAAATAAAACAGTTATGGTCTGACAAATCTGAATTTTATGCATTAGAATTTACATGTAAAAAATACAACTGGAATGATGGAATATAATATTGTCAGTTTTATCTGTTGAGGCTTAAATGTAGCGCGTCTATGAACACTGACTTGCTTGTAACCCACCACATTTGATTCTGAATACATCATCCACAAGCCCTTCGTAAACCACTTGTGAGCACATAGGGGTGACAAAGTCCACATCTGTAATAGGACAGAATTGGTGAGCAAAGCCAGCAGGCCACAAAGTGACAAATCCAGTCACATCTACTCACCCCTGTCAATTAAGAAAACGTTTCCTATTTCAGTGTCCCGAGCCTTATTCTCTCCCTCTTCCGCTTGCTCTCTCCAAGACTCGTAGGCCATCTGACGAAAGACAAAGGACAAAAATAAAAGGTCTGATAGCGACCCATCTTTTTCAAAACAAAACATAGTGAATTGCATAAAACTCAAGGACCTACTGTACCTTTGAACACCTTCCAATACCATAAACCTTTGAAAAGGGTCCATAAATGGAGTGAAGCAGATGCAGAGCGCTGCCAACTGACCTCACCCAACGCAAGTCTCCAGCCTGAGTGAACATCATGGAGAAGTGTGAGTAGCACCTCCAAGTTCACAACTAACAATAAAAGACTGTAATCAAATAAAAGTGCGCTGTATGATTTAAAAATGCGTCTTTAATTTACCATTGGTTGACATTACCTACAGTACACAAGCATGGTTTGTTTTTGTGAAGGAGTGTGCTGATCTAGTAAACATGTGAAAGAGAAATCAAAGTTGAAGGCACGAGATTCACCAAGTTTTCATGACAAAAGGTTTCCGAAGAAGTGGAATTGTTAGCTTTCTAACATTCAGTGTTTGCTATTAGTTTTGTCATTATCATTGTGAAAAAAATTATTTCTAATCAAAATGACGGATATTTAGTACGGGCATATTATATACCAGATAATTGTCCCGAAAAAACTCTGGGAGTTCCAGACTGATGATGTCATCGTCCAAAGGAAGTAGATAGAAGGCCCATTCATCCATTGTCACATCTGTAAGAGATAAAATGAAAGAAAATAACTAACTACACCACTCTTGACACGGGAGGGCAGCAACGAATGCAAGAGGTACAAGCGATACTAACCTCCAAAGACTCCCTGCTCCTCCAGCACCGTTTCACACGCATAAAACTAGAAGACAGGCCATGAACAGTACATTACTATCAATAACTTCAGGGCGAGTAAATCAATACTTGTTTGTATCTAAACACCGAAATATCAGGTACCTTTTGAGGTGTAAAGATAATTTTGTATCTTCTAAATGTTCCTGCTGCTTTGTCTGTTTTGGCAACATCTGTTGAGAGAAGGTATGGAAATTGGCAAAACTTTGCTGAGGCATAATTTTATGGTTCCATAATTGGCATGTAATGTCTATTAAGACTGTAACATATCAGTGGTGTTGCGCTGAAACCTCATAGGTCAAAATTTGGTAAATGAAATATTTTTTCTAAATCTATACTCAGTCACTCACGTGCGGGTGTTATTTTTTACAAATTATTGACCAATCTAAAGAGTTGAAACTAACTTGCTCTTACTATATATATATATATATATATTTGTGTGTAACATGAGGACGAACTTACAACTTACCACATATCCACTTCACCGTTTGTATTCTTGGCCGAATCAGAAAACAGAGCCTCAAAAGAGTAAAGTCACATTGTCAGATATCTACAAGTTGATGTGTGCATGAGTATGTTTCAATGTGTTTGTGTATTATGAGGTACTCACTGATCAGATGTGCTAATAATGGGTTTATATTCTACTTTGTATAGTTTGTCAACGTCATGTTGCTGTTAAAAGATCAGAGAGATAAATTATGCTCTAAAATATTCATTGTTGAGGGGATTTAATTAAAGCGGTAGGTCAGGGTCACCTTCAGGATGGCAACATTGGCGATACGGTCCAGCGAGCTCATCAAGTCTGCCTCGATAAAAAGGTCCTTCTTTCCTGGAAGCTACATGAATAAATATGGGCACAAATGGCGCCTTCAATGAAAATGTTTTTTTTAATCATTACACATAGAGTAATTATTTACAGTAATATATAGTTGGAAATATTCACTCTACTGTTTAGTCTATATGAACACACACGAATGAAACCTGAACTTTATTCACTCATCATAAGCCACACCCAAAAATCAGTAAGATGCACATATTAAACATCCAAATACAAGAGAAAAACCCCGTGAACCTTAATGAAAGAAATAATCACAAGTAGAAATACCTAACCCAAAAAATGCAGTGTAGTGAATGTCGAGTATGGTTTTTTTTATGCTATGTTTGTTAAGTACAGTACAGTTGTAGTTAACTTTGAAATACAACATAATGGCAGGTATTTTTTTAGCAAGTGTTTCAAACATCGATGTAAATACAGTTTGTACTTAATTTGTAAGTGTTATACAATTAAATTAATTGAACAGTATTTATGCACAGTTTATTTTTTCGATTTTAAGTGAACTGCACGTCACGTTTCAGTGGCCTACACTCATTAAAAATACTGTTTATGAATAAAAAAAAAACTCCATACAACCATGTTTCTAATGAACATTGCCTCTACTAGCTCACTGTATTTTAATGAAATCATTATGGTGGTATTTGGAAAGCAAAAAATTTTGGAAGGTGGAAATTGGTATAAAAAGTATGAGAACCTCTAGTTTTAATCACCGGTGTAAAAACTATGGAAGAATCGCAATTTTGAGTCCCATATTAGTGTCAATATTAAGCATAAATAGAAGAGAAAAAATCTTTACACGTTCAAAAATATTCTGCTTTTAATTAACTGGTGCCATTTTTACTAGGTGAAACGACAATTTTATTGCTCTTCCACCAGAACGGGCAACCAAATATGTAGCATTTGAATTTAACGACACCAATAATTTCTGATGATTGGTGTGTATGGTTTGCTTCTTGAAACTGTACAAAGCAGCATTTACATTGCCCTCCTTCGCTATGAACTTAGTTTTGTTTTTAATATATTCATTTATGATAACGCGGTGCTAATGTTTTACACGATTACGTTCTTACCTGCTCGAGCAGGTAGACGAGCTGGTCTCTGGCCAGCCTCTTGAGCAGAGAGAAGTCAGGAAGCTCAGGAGAATCTTTCCTGGCACTGTATGCCATGTTGCCGAACCGAATCTGCACCCGTATCCGCTGAGTATAGACATTTAGTCAACATGAAAAACACGCCACGTGTAAAGCGCATCATTTGATATTAATGAAGACACAAAGTGCACTAACCTCGGCGTAATGTCTTTTTTCTTCCCCTCTCTTGCTAGCTAAATCGGCGTTATGCTAAAAACAAACTACCGATCATACACAAACAGTGGACAATTTGATCATGGTATTATTTTACCAAGGCGGTCTTATTCAACTACTGAAGTTGTTATTTAATATTGATAATCTAAAAGCGTCCGGAACTGTAAAATTGATCATTTTTAAATATTGACAGCCGCCAAGGGGCGGGGCTTCTTTTTCTTCCTCGTTGCTTGCTATTGGCGAATAGTGTGTATGCCGCATTCCCGCCATCTATTGGACAATAACTGTGCCAATCACCACTCCCTTCCTGACTGTCACAACGGAGAGCTTTGTTTTATTTAGAAATTTCAACAACAGCACAGTTGTAAATCAGCACCGATCTGTTCCAATACTAAACTGTCTGCAGTGATTCCTGTCCCTTCGACGAGATTATTTAACGTTACATTTCTCTTTCTACTACATAGTACACTATCTGAAAAGAGAACTAGACTGACAAGTCATCCCACGACAGTCCTTTTCATCAATGAGTTAGGGTCTAACTCACTGATTAAAATGTTTCAAATCAACTGCTACTTGCACAAGCTAAAATGTTTTAATTAGTTGGTTATGTTGTGGCATGGCTCAGTCGTCGACCATTCTACCCACCCACAAGCTGTGAATTTGATGCCAGGCCGTTGTGACCGTGTCAAAGTGCCTGTGATTAAGATACCAAAGCCTAAGTTGCTCCTGATGTTATGTTATCAGTAGATCAATGTGAAGCTTTGAGTTCCATAATAGGTGGAAAAGCACGATACAAATTCCATTCATTTGTTTTGTGTGAACTAATCGGACAGGAAACAGATGAACATTGACAGTTCAAATATACTGTGCACTGTGCGCAGTGACAAACACACCAAAAATAACACCACCAACAACATTCTTGCTTCTTGGAAAATATAGGACCTGTTGGGTGGTGGGTTATAAAATACAAAATGTGGGGCCGTTAGAATTTATTCCTCACACTCGCCCATTGCTTTGTTGTGTGGAAACGAGAGTTACCTTTAATAAATAATATATCCCTTAACAAAGCAAAATTGATAAAACAAATAATTTTATATATATAATTTTGAGAACGATTATTGTGAGGATCTCGAAACTCAGTACTCTTGTGCAAATTTTGTTGAGATGATATTTACTATACGTTTTTGTTTTGTTTTTATTAAACTTTATTAACATGAACAAACCAAACAGTTATTAATACGTACATAATACAGAAAAGACAAAAAGAGCCAGGGGGATTTTAAACAAAAATTCTATATAAATAACATAAAGCAACAGTTTTAATATGTTTACAATACGTTTTTTTTTTAATGTTTACAATATGTTTGACGTCGAACGTCTTCGTCGTAATGACGTCAGCCATTTATAGGTAGGGATGTCCACATGAAATTTGGTGCCAATTGAGCTCAGTTTTTGGACGTTATAAGCAAAGAAAGTACAATGATTTCCAAAGAAGGGTTTGTAATCGGTCCCTTCAATGACTCTTGCTAAACATGGAGAGAGAGGAAAAATATCATATAATAATAATATAAAAAAAAATAAAAAGCTGGAAGGGGCTTAACTGGGGCGACAACGATTAATATTAATATTAATATTAATATTATTAATAATAATAATAATAGTAATAATAATAATAATAGTAATCATCATCATCATCATCATCATTATCATCATCCTAATCATAATCATATTAGAAGGCTATAGTGCATCGTATTGCAATTATTGGGAAAAAAATATTTTGCATTTCAATGGAACAGTCCGTAATTGAGCGTACAGTTTGTTAATATGGAGGAAAAACAAGTACCAACGTGTCGGAACAATTCCTACTAGTGGGTGTTTCCCATCGGATACAGAAAAAAACGACCAGTTGCGCTGTCGGAGAAGTGGCAAACTCAAAACATTGAGGAGTCGTGGAATCTCATTGCGTAAACGGTGTGTCATGAATTTAGACGCCTTGCTATTGGTAGAGACGGTTAATTTCGCCGCCGAAAAGCATCGAAATCAGCGTCGAAAAGACGCAGAACAAACTCCGTATATTAACCACCCGATTGGTAAGTTTGATCTGCACTTCGCTACGCAATCAGGTGTGACCCCAACAAAAGGTGCATCTGACACTTGCATGTTTTAAAAGAAGTTATATAATACAATATTCAACAGCAATGTATTTATGTTAAATGTAAAATACAAAAGTAAAATTATAAAACTTTTTCAAAAATAAATATTACAGAACTGTACGTGGAAGAAAAACGTTTTTTTTCCATTTGCCTTTTTTTGTTTAATGTATTTTGTTATTTCCAGTGCGTAAAGATTAATGTAATTGGAAATTACTGTTGGCGTTTGAGAAAAATACCTACTCAATCAAATACATCATGCAAAAATACTGTAAATTCACGCAAAATGCATGACCTTCAGTAACTTTATAGTAAGTGCCCAAACCCCAGTTTACTTTGCGATTGTGAGCCTAAGCCTTAGGTGTACATTAGACTGCTTTGCTTTTACCCGTTATATATTTGGTTTTATACTATTATAATGTGTGAGAATAACAACAAATACCAATAAAACACTGACACTAAAACTAGTCTCCATTATCCAATTTGTTTTGAAATAATTTCAGTGAAGGAATTGCATAGACAAATAACATTTTCTATCAATTACTCTCTTTTAAACTCTGCTCTGTGTTTTTACTGTTTAGGAGTAGCAAGAATTCTCAGCCATGAAGCTGGCATCACTGACATTGTGGTATTACAAGTATGTATATACTTGAAGATGCACTATGTATGTAAATCTCTTAAATTGCATCCATTGACCAATTTATTTTGTATGTGTGTTTGTTTGTGTCCTTCTTTTATGCAAGGCTGCTCTTCTTCATGACACTTTGGAGGACACAGACACAAAGCCCGATGAGCTGGAAACAAAGTTTGGACAGATTGTAACTCACATTGTTCAGGAGGTGACAGATGATAAGAGTCTGCCCAAACAGGAGAGGAAGCGTCTACAGGTGGAACATGCGCCCCATTGTAGCCACCAGGCCAAACTGGTCAAACTGGCAGACAAACTCTACAACCTCAGGGATTTGAACCGTTGCACACCTGTTGGTAATCACCTTTTGTCTAAGCTTTTGTCTTTTTTTTTAATTTAGGACAAAGTTGAAATTAATATAATTTTAATACTAGCTGAGGCACTTAATTCCTTCAGTTTTTTTCTCACCAGTATATCTTTAGCAGATTGTTTTGCTGCATACTGTGAGCAACACACCAAAAAGAAAAAAAACTATAACAGTGTCCCCCCCACACACACACTTTTCCAATTTCTTTACTCTGAATGTAATTTATCAGTTATGCATAGTTATTACTGAACGCAATTTTGCATATAATAAAAGATAGCAGAAGATTAACACACAAAGCCAAAGATCCAAGTATGGTGACTCTCTTGTTCGTGTGTTTTTTAGGCTGGACAGCTGAGCGGGTCCAGCAGTATTTTGTGTGGGCCTCTGATGTTGTAAAAGGCCTGAAAGGTACCAACTCAGCTCTGGAGAAGAAGCTGGAGGAGTTGTTCAGACAGAGAGAAGTGCAACTCTAACATGGCAGAGATATGACAGAAATTCAGTGTTACATACCTTCCGTTTGTACATTTTGAAATGAATAAATTTATTACCTAACATACAGTATGAATCGCCTTCACTTTTTTTTTTATTTCTAAAGGTCTTAACCTACTTCTATAAACTGTATCATCCATCTATCATGCATTATGAACTCAAATAAATTACACTGACTATAGTGGGGAAGGTGACAAGTATGCATGAAAAAAATGATGAATAAATAAAAATAATGATTGACAGTCTGTAAGGAAAGGAGAGGGGCCAGTTTTGTGATTTACGGGCCTTTTTGTGATTAGATTCACGACAAATTGGCCAGCCCCCTTTTGGAGCTCATTTTCCCCCCTAGTTTCAGCAGAATGGTTGTTTTACCAGACGGTAATAAATACTTTGAATGTAAATGCAGAGCATAACGTGCATGCACTGCTGACAAGACTTGAAGTCATTCCTGCCAGAGAGGCATTGAGAATCACACTGAATTTTGACAAGGTGTGTTTCTAATATTTGGGGTTGCTTATTTATTTATCAAGAGTGGCACACTGTGCTGAAATTCCAGGGCTCCGTTTTACTTGACATAATTAGACATTTTAAATCTTGTGCTGTCTTGACCTGGCAGCTTGGCCTACACGAGTAAAAAATGCAGACTAGGAAATCATTAGAGGTGTAGTCATTTAAATTTCTTGGGATGAGTTTGAATGCGCCAAATCAACAAAAAGTACGAAAGAATTGTAGACATTAGTAGTCAATCAATAGAATGAACGTTTCATGTTAGCCCAGTCGAAACAAAACACGAAGAAGAAGTAGCAGACGAAGAAGAAACATCAACAGAAGAAGAAACAGCAGACGAAGAAGACTTTAGCTCCGCCCACTTTGTGCACCGCACTACTATGTCTTTTGGGATTTTCAATATTTGAAGCCCTGGCACATTCTTTTTTTCTCTCATCTAAATACTATACAACATTCATCTGAGTTTGGTTTGTCCACCAGGCAGCCATGTCTAACCACGATTCAGCCAACATGAAGCTTCCACCTATACAGTCCACGGCTGGAGCCGTACCGGTCCGGAATGAGAAAGGTTAGTCGTCAATGGCTAGCTAAACGCGTACTAGCAAAGCAAACTAATGCTAACGCTAACGCCAAGGCGAAGCACTGTATTGTTCAACCTGATAACGAATTTCCTTATTCTGGTCAATTTACAAAAATAAAAAAATAATATATCGCCGTTAATGATTTGCAACCTATCGTCACACAACCAATGCAATTCTTGGATACAGACTCACAGCCAAGATGTCATAAATAAGTTTAAGGATAACTCGTTAACAAATATTTAAGTACATTTTTTATTCAGAGATATAAGTGAACCAAAACCTTTTTTGCGCTGATTCCGAATATTCCCTGTTTTTTTCCTCTCTCGCCTATCAGGTGGTCATAGTAATAACAATAAAGATAGAATGTGTAATATAGTTATGAGTAAAGTTGTATTCCACTATTATTTATAAATAAGAATTAGGTGGATTTGCTTCTGAAATGTCATGGGTATACATTACAACACAGTAAAATCCGTATTGTACAAGCTTAAAACAAAACAAAAAATTAAAATAAGACGAAAGCAAAAGTTATCTTTTCTTTAAAAAAAAAAATCACTATCAAATATATTGTGAGGGACATAAAGTCAGCTCTGATTAAAATTAGTTGTTGACCAGTGTAATTATATTTTTGAATAGCAGCTTACTGTTTTTCATTTGGCAGTTATTCGAATGAAACTAAAGTGAAAAGATGATTTAAGTTATACGTTTGTACTGGTTTATAAACCCTTTCTACATTTCATCATTGTGTTGGTACTTTTTTTTTTTAATTTCAACTGATGCGTCTGTAAAGATGCATTTGGGAAAGCTTTGACTTTGTACAGTTTATAATCAATTTGTGTAATGTTTCCCAGGTGAGATCTCAATGGAAAAGGTAAAGGTGAAGAGATATGTGTCAGGAAAGCGTCCAGACTATGCACCAATGGAGTCATCAGATGAGGAAGAGGAGGATTTCCAGTTTGTTAAAAAGGGAAAGGAAATTGAGCCTGAGATGGAACAGGAGGAAGAGGATGTGTCTGACCCACG
The DNA here is from genome assembly GCF_059441095.1 of Idiotropiscis lumnitzeri. Classification (NCBI taxonomy): domain Eukaryota; kingdom Metazoa; phylum Chordata; class Actinopteri; order Syngnathiformes; family Syngnathidae; genus Idiotropiscis; species Idiotropiscis lumnitzeri. The sequence continues at coordinate 7,460,476 of NC_142395.1, read as the reverse complement.
TCTGAAGCGTTTGCTTAACCGTGTCCCTGAGGATGTTGAGGACAGGTATCACCTGTCTGCTGGCTTTTGACATTTTGAGCTCTTCAGAATGACAACTTGTGCATGAAAATTTGAACTCTTTGTTTCCTTCTTTGCTCAGGCTCGCCAGACATCGACAGATTGTAGAGCCTGAAGTTGTTGCTGAGAGCAGCGAAGACTCTGATGAGGGTACGTGGCATCCACAACGTGAGGAGAGCAGCGAGGATGAAGAAGAGGAAGAGGAAGAAGTTGACGATGAGGTTCAAGTCGAAATTTTTTTTTGTACAATTTTAATATTAAAAAAAAAAATTACAAATTTTTTTTTAATTTCAGTACATACTTTACATTTTTTTTTACTCGATTCTTTGACATAATTCAAGTCAAGGGAATTACATTTCTATCACACCAGTTCACAATCGGAGTTGTCTCAAGGCACTTGACACATTGAACAGGTCACAAGAAAACAACAGAAAAAGAAAACCAAATGGACCCAACATTAGCAAGCCCGCACAATCACACCTATATCAACAGCATTCGTCCCACAAGAATAAGTGTGACTTTACTTCTGCTTTCTTTTAGGTTAGTGATAAAGTACAGAGCAGGCCGACTTCCATGAACATTTGGTGCCATTGTTGGAACGGCTCTGTTGGAAACTGAAACCCCTTGCTTAAATGGGAGGGTTAACCCCCTCTCTACCAATTCTTTGTGCAGGAAATTGAGAGGCGTCGAGCAATGATGCGGCAACGGGCTTTGGATCGCAAGACTGAAGAGATGGAAATCCTGGAGGTGGAGGAGGAAGGCAAATCTGGGGAGGAATCTGAGTCAGAGTCTGAGTATGAAGAATATACAGATAGTGAAGATGAAGCTGAGCCCAGACTCAAACCAGTCTTCATCCGCAAGTAAGAGCTGCTTCTATCAAATGTGACAACTTTGTGCCACATTTTCTTCTGGGAGAACTTTTTTGCAAATTTAAGTCAAGCCCAGCTGACTTTCAAGCCAGAAATGTGCAATTATGATTTAAGGTATTGGTGTGGTTGTATTTCATCTTACCAATTCTATCAGGTTTATTTGCTTCCCAAAATTAATTTGGTGCGCCCTGACTGTTTGCATCCCAGAAAAGACAGAGTGACAGTGGCAGAGCGCGAAGCAGAACAGCAAAAGCAAAGAGAACTTGAGGCTGAAGTCAAGAGGCAGCAGGAGGAGCGGCGACGCTACACACTTAAGATAGTTGAAGAGGAGGCCAAGAAGGAGTTTGAGGAGAATCGGCGCACTCTGGCCGCTCTAGATGCCCTCGACACAGACGGCGAGAATGAGGAGGAGGAGTACGAAGGCTGGAAAGTTCGTGAACTGAAACGAATTAAGAAGGACAGAGAAGCTCGAGAAGCGTGAGTAGAAGCTGACATTTTATTTATCAACATGTTGAAAAGCATTTGGCTCGTCAGTGAAGCATATTGCAACAAAATTCCAAATTATTTCATTGTGAAACACTGCTTGATTAGCAGTAATATGGCCTTGACCAATCTTGCAATGTAAATTGTGTTGGCAGGATGGAGAAGGAAAAGTCAGAAATTGAGAGATTCCGCAATATGAAAGATGAGGAGCGCAGGACTGAGCTCCGCAACAATGGCAAAATCATCACCAACAAAGCATCCAAAGGCAAATACAAGTTCCTTCAGAAGTACTACCATAGAGGAGCCTTTTTCTTGGTGAGTTGCTACATGGGTCTATTTTGGGACATGCTGTTGATAATCTCTGCGATCTGCTATGTGGCATAGAGTTAGTAATAATTGTGCTTCTTGTTTGTACCATTATCACCCAGCCACTATTTGCCCTTTGCTTGAAGTAAATGGTACGAGTAAATGTGATTTGTGTGGCAGGATGCGGAGGATGAAGTGTACAAGCGAGACTTCAGTGCACCCACGCTGGAGGATCACTTCAACAAAACCATCCTGCCCAAAGTCATGCAGGTAGGTGGTTGTTAAAAAGTAGTTGAGAAGGGAATACGATTAAGTCAGTTTGGCAAATACGGACTTGGCCGCCTGTGAAGGTTACAACTGTATAATGTTGTTACAATCTTGGAACATGTGTAGTCAAATGTTTCCCATCTTTGACACATTTCTCATCTTAAATCCCAATTAGGTTAAAAACTTTGGGCGGTCCGGACGTACTAAGTATACTCACCTGGTGGATCAGGACACCACATCGTTTGACTCTGCATGGGCTCAGGAAAGTGCTCAGAACAACAAGTTCTTTAAGCAGAAGGCAGCGGGAGTTAGAGACGTCTTCGACAGACCCACAGTGAAGAGGAAGAAGACATAATGTGTGTGCGCTTCAGAGCACTTGGCTCTTGCCTGGACTTTACTTTGTAAAACAGAACTGATTTTGTTTGGATTGTTTCAATCCATCTTAAAAGACATTCAGGTGCATTTGAAAACTGATGTGACTTTTGGTTTCCCTGTATTTTGACCAATAACCATGTTTATTGTCCCAGATGAAATAGACGATTGTCTATCCTGTTGGGGCATTAACAACAAAGCATGTTCATTACTCAATTGCTTCTTTGAGAATTTCTCAAGATGTATAGTAATTTTGTACATATTCCTCACTGGTAAGACTGAGTTGACAGATTTGCTTTCATTTCCCTTCCACGTTTGTGAAAGATTGTCTTTGTATAAATAAAACTTGTATTTTCACAATTTTAAAGAAACAAAGGTACAGCATGAATTTAAACAAGCACATGTAGACAAAAAGTCTTCAAAATATTTTATTGTGAAAAGCTTCCCCAAAAGATTACACCACCACACACTTAATTTGAAGAGTTCAATTTGAATGAACTTGCTCTGAACAAAAGCGATGAAAGAGTCCTGTGTATGCATGTGCATGTTCAGCTGGTTAGAGCCACAAGAGCTTCCACCACGTTGCCCATGTGTTCCCTCAGACTGCGCTCTGCTGCAAACCTCGAAATCTCCATCTCTGACATCTGTATCACAACATGAACATCACCAAACACGCTGCATTAATGGCATGGAAAAAAACTCAAAACACCCGTGACTACTTAGAACCTCACCGCTCAAATTCTATTTATTGTGCTCTCTACGTTTTAGATGATGTATACTACCCAAGTGCTATATGACATGTTTATACCCATTGGGGGTTATATTTAGAAGTTGACAACCATACAATCGTTACTGCTGTTGTTTGTGACATTGCTTTACGTTTGAAGTAGTTTGGAAGACCTCTACTTGTACAGGGAACAAGTCACCAAACTCTTTCAAACCCAAAACAGAACTGCTGGTATCACATAGACTCCCATTATTCACCCAGTTTATATGTTCTAATTCATAACACTTTCATTCATGTGCATTGGATAAGGTACAGATACTTCTAAACTTAAAACATGATTAGATAGTTGGGATTCCTGAAATACTACCAAACTTACAATTAACTCCACATCCTCCTTCTTGATAGTGACTTTGGCCAACTCTTTTTCTCTGAAAGAATAAACAAGACAAAATCACCTTAGGTTTTCACTGCAATCTTCAACGCTACTCAGTTAAAAAAAAATATAGGAGAGGACTGATTACCAGTGTACACAATGTAATGAATATGATGCAACAGTGCCATTTGGTACTAAGCACCAACGTTTTAGTGCACGTGCAATGTGTAATATGGACCGTGTGCTTGAAATGAATTGACACACCAAAGTTTATGTATTTTTATAATTGCCAGAATGATACAACGGAAGTTTTGAAAACATATACATCCAGACGTTACCTCTCTTGTTTAGCTTTCTGTTCTCGCGACCTTCTGTCTCCGATTACTGACATGGCCTGGGAAAAAAAAGCAAATATGATTATAAATATGGGCACTAAATAAATAGAGACAACATTTCGACTGACAAACAAGGACCACTGTAGGGATTTGGAGGGAGTGCTATGAAAAATGTGTCTATATCGCCACAAATCCAGCACGTTTTATAATGCATGTACAATTTTGTTAATAGGCAAGAAATCCAGACACATCTTCTATACTTGTTCAATGGTGTCTCGAAAGGCTGGTACAATGTTATCATGTTCAATGTATATTATGCGTTTATTCCACAACGTTAGCAGTGCTTTTGCCACTAGAACAGCATCAACGTAAAATGTGAATTTTGGTTAGAACTCCGCGACAATACTGCAGTCAGCAGTGACCGCATGTTTGCTAGCAACCGTCAACAGCAGCAAGTTCTCTTACCGTTTGTAAATCGGAACTGGATATTTCTTTCTCCTCCGCATAATCGGTGACCCTCTCCAAATCGGCGGCACCGCTGTCATGTTTACGAGGCTTTTCTGCCGGCTTCCCAGTGCAGTTTTCGTCGGCTTCCAGATCCAAATCCACATCTCCCTCGGTCGCCATGTTTGCAAGGAGTGTGGTTGGGTTCTTTTTCTTCTTCGTTGGGGTTTAACGGCAGTTGCGATTCATTTCGTTACTTTGCCGCCACCCGCCGGACACATCCTCCCTTTTTGTAAAGAAATCATTTTTTCCTCATAGCTACTACAATTGTATCCGAATGACTTCCTTAATACCAACGTGGCTCTTTTAACCACATTATATATTATTTCAAGTAATATAACAATACATTTTAATTAAAAAAAAATATCTTCACGTTTACTCCAAATCAAGCGAAAGAAGCACTGGAATGTAAAACTTCCAATATTCCATTTTAACCTGAGGCTGACCCAATTTCTATGTATTTCCTACTCCTCGATTCCTCTGTTTTTGTTGCCAGGTTTTATTCACTTTATGTCAAGATACTATGTAATATGCAGGACCAAAACTGCCAAAATCAAAAATAAATCTGAACAAAAATATAATGGGAAAAAATATCAATTGATATTTAATTGTACTAATTTATTCCAACATTTATTTTGCTATTTATTTTGTATTGTTTTGTCCGACAGAGAAGTTCTTGCTGGCCCTGATGGTTTGCAGCTTGTTCATGATGTCTTTGAATCTTATGGTGTCGTCCCTGTACTTTTGTCCCCTGAGATCTTCTGTGATCAGAAGAGTGATCGCTTATTGCTGAAGTCACTCCTGCCCTCAGGAGTTTGTCTGTCCACATCACACCCTCCCACTGGGATCGTGTAATATAAATTGTTCCTTTTTGAACAGTTTTAGCTCTGTAGCGAAGATGAGCTTGAATGTAAAGTTTAAATAAAAAATGAAATGTATTAGCAGAGGGCCGCAGGGTGGAACTCACAGTGCAGAGGTCGTCAAATCGATTCCGGCTCCGGCCTTCCTTTATGGAGTTTGCATATTCTCCCCATGCCTGTGTGGGTTGATCCAGCACATTACAGTTTCCTCCCACATTCCAAAAACATGCATGGTAGGTTGATCGAACACTCCAGTCCCGAGGTGTGAGAGCGGACGGTTGTTCGACTCTGTGTGCCCAGCGATTGGCTGGCAACCAGTTCAGGGTGGACAAAATCGTCTGTACTTGGTCAAACCTCAACTCAATGCGCTGGGTATAAATAATCTGGCACTGGTTCTGTCCTTCTTAGACCCAGCGCTGGGTTAGCTAGTTCACCCAATTTGAGTTATTTTTGATCCAGCACATTTAAGAATGCAAAGGCCTACATCAAACACGTCACAGTTACCTGTATACGTACACTTATATAGTGGAATGCTCTATTTTAATAAACCAGAATTTGCTGTGTTACAAGAAAGACACTCTTGACTAACCGTTACAAAATCTAAACTACGGTAAACTAAATTGGGGGGCAGTCCAGTCGTGTGTCATTTTGTTGTTCAATATCATCATTATACAAACTTACCTCGAATACAGACCCCATTCAACTGGTAGAATGTCACAAAGATTAAACATTGCTCAATCTTTGATGAATAATCAATCTCTCATCAATGTAAATTCCTTTGCACTGTGTCATGTCACTCATACAGTAAATGGATACATTATGTGTCTATGTCAAACCACCAGTTTACTGCTCGCAGCTCCAATGAAAGAGTGAGCAGAAACAGTGCCAAGGGACGAGTACTACTCAGTAAAGTAGCAGTTTTACTCTGATGACCGATGGTAGATGAATGGATTGTTTCTCAGGCCAAAGCTTGGATTTAAGCCAATAATTATTGCCCAATTCTATTGAAACCATAGATTGAACAATGATTTGCTGCCTCTAATTTGCTTTTGTTTGTCCTCACTGGCACCTCCCCCTCTCCCACAAGGCGAGTAATTATCTGACAGTGAAAGGGGCCCCCAGGAATGCTGGACCATGAGCGGGTGATTGGATCTTTCTGAGCAACATGTATTTGTCACTGGGACAAAATAGTTTACTACCGCTCATGGTGTTATGACCTATCCTGTTAGACATTAGGGGACGTATTGTATTGGGTCCTTCCTGATTATGCACAGCGCTGATAATTTGTTTCAATGAAATTTATTACAATTCTTAAGAGATTGTTATGATTAGTATTGCTAAACCGTTTCATAGCCTAAAAAAAGAAAAAAGAAAAAAAAGGCATATGTAGAAATATTTGCTTCAGCTGTAAAAGTAACCCCGCCCCCCCAAAAAAAAATGTAACCAGTTATTTATATTTTACAACACATGCAGGAGTGTGACTTCTGTAGTCTTAAGTAGTTTGTTAATTCCAGAAATTTTGTAAACTGAGTTGCATCAGGAAAAAAAAACCTGGCCAGCTCACTTCTGAGCAGAAAATTGCAGAAGCCCATTGGTCCCGCATACGCGTCTCCACCAATTGATCTGTAGCCCACTTTGGATTCTGCATCAATAGTTATAATCAGACCCCAAATTTTTCTGACCATGTATGTTTTTAACACAGTGCATGTACAAAAAGGGGTTGTTTTGTTTGTCAGAATGCACTTCTGTAGTTCAGGTGTCATCGAGGGAAGTTTGAAGAAATGTTAAAAATCTCGGAATGAGTTGCCTCTGAAAGCATTTCTTTAATTACACATATTAAGCGAACCCACTCATAATCCATTAACAACTAAGCAATGCCTCAAGACAAATGAATGGATTTTCTTGATGTCTAACCAGAGGTATCATTTCCTTGTCAGCAGCCAGTTTGGTGGAAGGATGTGGGTGTTTTCATCTTTTGTGTTTGCCAGTCTAATCTTCTTAGCTGAGTGTAGCCTCTCCCTTGTTCCACAGTTCCTAGAAAGCGAATGTTGGCACTGATTCTGTGCCCTTTTTTGACATGCTTAATACTACACGAAATGCGATTGGTTATTCAACAGCGATATCGAGCTCGAGTAATTCAGTTATCTTGGAAATCCTGTTCCTGTCCTTTGCAACACTGTAAGTGTCGTAGAAATTTATTACTGTACTGTAAGAGTTCCATGTCTGATTATGAAAGTCCAGAAAGTAAAAACCTTGCCACAGTTTAGTTTTTGCCACAGGTGCTCCTACTCAACTGTCAGATAAACCATCTCTGGGTGCTGATCATTCAATTTTTGAAAATCTCTCTTTGTGCGAGCCATTCTGCACTTTTGTCAGACTGTTATGTAACAGTGGGGCTAACTTACATAATAACCACCCAATATTGCCCAGGACATGACCCGTTAGGCTTTGTGCCACATACATAAATTGAACCTCGGCCTACATGAGTTAAAATGCTGTTAATATCTTTATGGACACTGACTATTTTTTTCTACCACTCTCTGGGCTCTGCTTCCGCAAGTAGAAGCAAGCAGGCAGTCACAGCTAACACTTGCCACCAAGAGCCAACCAGCAATGCATTCACCTGCAAGATCCTACTGTCAATCATACACCCACTGGTAAGATGACAAATGACAAACCGCAAAGCCGGCTCGGTGGCAGGTGGTCGTCTCCCAACTCAGAGGTTGGGGGTTCAATACCCGGTCAGTGTGACCATATCCAAGTGTCCTTGAGCAAGATACTGAACCACCAGTTGCTCCCTGATGCTGCATCATTTGTACGTAGATGATGTAACAGTGTGAAGCGCTATACAAGTCACAGCCCATTTACCTTATATTTTCAAAGCTCAGGCGGTCGTCATGGTAACAAAAGCCAGACTCATCAATGACGCAGCAACATGCATGCAACACACATCGGGTGTTGACTTAGGTAAGGGCTGGACCACTCGCCTGAGACAGGGCTGGCCCCCTAAAAACAGGCTGATTTCAGCTAGAGGTGTGTACAGTTTGCTATAATGATGAATTTAATTGCTTGTGAGACTGACGAAAACATGTCAGGTAGGCTGCTGCTTACCTATGACCGGGGACATGCATGGTGGTAGGCTACGGGTTTCACTTGATGCCCAAAGTGCCCTTTTGCCCCACCAAGATTATTATTATTATAATTTTTTTTTTAGAAGATGCCTTATAACAGGTTGTTTGTCTATGTGTGACCGGCCATTGGCTGGATACCAAGTCAGGTGTACCCCGTCTACTGCCCGAAGACAGCTGGGATAGGCTTCAGCACCCCCACGGCCCTTTTGAGGAGAAGCGCTTTAGAAAATGAATAGATGGATGCCTTACACTTGAACTCCACATTCTCGTCATTCAACAAATGTGGATTCACATATTAGCATTTTTCTTTGAATTAATTTATATGCTTTGAAAAATTGTTCTTTTTCAAGGGGTTTCTGTGATATTTTCCCCATTCCCCTCTCCTCTGTTTTTGCATGGATAGTATTTATTGAATGTTTAGCAGCGTCTTTTGAAGAATTTTTGGGGTTTGTAAAATAAATAAATAAAATTTAAATCTCAATGCATTTCAACGGGTGTCTATTATACATATTGATGTAGCTCACAGTTGTCTGACAGAACAGTCTGCTTCTTTGAGCCTTCAATGAGTGTAACAGCATAACAAGAGTGCTGTTTGCGATGGTGAAGGTTATCCTCACTGACAGGAGGACTGAACAACGACGGGATTATCCAGACGCTCTGCCCTGCACACTAACCCAAATCTAATCTGACTCTCTCCTTTTATACTCAGCGCTTTTTAATGGCTAGCAGACACAATGTTTTAATTCAAATTTCATCAGCACAGAAAGCAGCTTGACTCATAGTTGATTTATTTTCACACTTTAAAAAAACAAACAAACTGTATGACCCATTTAAATGCTCTACTGAAACTCTAATCTCGTTGCACACTTGAGTACAATGACAATGAAGGGATTTCTGATTCTGATTCTGATTTTATTACTGTCAGCACGATTTCTGACACCTCCCATGTAAAAATCTGACTGTATTTTTGACACATCAGTAATGTTTTGTTTTTAAGTATGACCAATAAAAGCTTGCACAATATAGTTGTAATTTATAGCTATGACATTTCAGAATAAAAACTTCCACCTGTTGCTGAATGTATCTTAATTCATAAATATAGCTAAATATTATTATTATTATCATCATCATCATTATTACTATTATTATTATTATTATTATTATTATTATTATTATTATTATTATTATTATTATTATTATTATTATTATTATTATTATTATAGAAACTTGAGAGCAGAATTGGTTTGAAAAAAAAATAAAATATCCATCCATCCATCATCTGTACCACTTGTCCTCATGAGGGTCGCGGGGTGTGGTAATGAACCAGTCATTAACCAATAGGGTCACATATAATCATTGGCCTATTTCACAAACATGTTGACTAATGCATGCCTTCATTGTTCATTCCATGGTGACTGCTTCTGCTTCAGTGTTTTGTGGGTGGTAATGCACCGGTAACTTGTGGGAGTGTGGGTACGTCCTCTTCATCGAGTGAGTTCTCGTCTGGTGAACGTGCAGTGATGGGAGGCGGCAAATGTGGCAGGGTCATTTCATTTTGACATAAGGTGAAGCATTTACAATTCCCTTGTTCCGTTTGGCCGTCAGAGGTGTACACTGGGGGAAGGGAAGCGAGGGACAGATGGGACTGACACATGGTCCCTGTCAGCCTCCTCTTCTCTCCCCCTCCCCTCGCAGATTTTGTCTAATCTGACCGGGTAGAATCGGGTGAGAGGATGAGGGAGGGCACTGGGCTTTGGCCACCACTTCTCTCTCTTTTCTGGCAGCACCCAACAGAGCCTCAGAGCCAAAGCACGCAGGATGTGGGGAAAAAAAGGGGACTTCTTCCCCAGTGAGGCTGTCCTGAGGGAGCTGACGTGATCTGAAGTGGCACTCATGCTGAGGTTTTTACATGCAGACAATGCGGCCCAACTCGAGTTATTGCTAATCCATCATAAGGAGAGCGCAGGCACAACCTGCTGAAAGACTGAGCTGCACGTTCTTTTTTTTATTTATTTATTTTTTAAATGTTTTTCAGTCAAGAGCTTCAGACCTGTTGTCACTTCTGGCTTCTTTAAGGATGTGACACTGCAAACTTTGGAGACGCTCTGAGGGAAATTGTTTCTGGGTGTAAATTCATGGCCAAATGCAGAGTCGTTGTGGGTGACCAAAAGCAATCTGGAGGAACAATGTCCGCCAACCAGGGAATGAATCGTCGGAGTGTCTACAATTACTTCCTCAACATGGTGGCCTATCAGGTAAGAGCTGGCAACAAGCAGCAATGTCGGCAGTGAATAGAGCTGGAGTTTTCTTTGAAGTTTGATCAAGGTCACAATGTGATGCAGTCAAGATTTTGGATCAAATTTTTAAATGTTTTATATGGTCTTGTCCAAGAAGATCTTGAATGTTTTTCATCACAATACAAAATCAATACCCTTACTAATATGTTGGGGAACTATATATCTACATCAATGTAGGCCACTAAAGGCAGTCTGGTTAGTGACAATATTTCGTTAGAATTATTACAAATATTAGATGTCATCTAGTAAACATATAGATGCACTAGATTCTCTGTTATTTAACAAATGGAGTCTTTTAGTTCACTTTTTTAGGAGATGTTATATTTACCTTTTTAACGCATGTTTGAGGCTGTCAAGGGAAAATGTTAACCCTTTAGTAGAAAACAGACAGAGCATTCACTTTGAGAATAATTAGCAAAGAGCAATAGAAGTACAACCTGATGGCTGCTTATAAAAATCATCAGCCTATTTTCCCTTAAGCGAGGTCACGAGGTCATATAAAAACACATGCGTAGTCATGTCATCTATACTTCATGCTACTGGCACGCAGCCAGCCAGAGACATCTTTGTTTTGTCTCACGGAAAGTGACAATACAATATCAGAGAGAGAGAGTAACAATGTCTACTTTCTAGTCACGCAATACAGCAAAAGATTAAATGAGGTTCTAATTAACGGTGAATATGAATTTCAAGTGCGAGAGAGAAATTTGTTTTCCAGAAAGCAGGCTGAAAGACATTTCTGAGCAGCCATCTATCCGTCCATTTTTTTAACGGGGTTAACTGCAGACCCATCACCAGAGCCTAGCCTTAAAGGGTGCACATGAAATTCATGGTGGGCTGAAGATGTATCATCAAACCAGAACTTATTGAATTAATCCTGAAGCGTTGCTTTTGATTGCATGATGTACTTGTAACTTAATTATAGGACTATTGTTTGCGGATTTTAAGGCTAATAAAATCGCCACATCCAATATGGAGAATGTGTTGACATATCGCTTGGACAGGACCAAACGGTTCAACCTGGGTGTCTCCTGCACAATTAAAAAAAGAAAAACCAGAAAAGAATATATATATTCTTTTTAGATGCCCAAAGAGTTTGTGCCCCCCTTGGAATCATTTATGAAACCATTCAAATGGCTGTTGAGTGGTGACAGTGATGTCTCCTCACTTCTCGTACAGTGATGCACCATGAAAGTTAATGTAGGAAACTAAATGGCGCCTAAAATGCAAACCCTATGATCAATAGTTACCAAAATATATGATGACATCTATAGTTATGGTCACACTAACTTCTGAAAATATTAGAATGACTGTCCAAGTATTATGGATTTAAGATCGTTCCTCCTTCATTGGAGCGCTCGCTGCAAAGCTTATGTCACTATGAGAGAATTGTGTCGTCCATGAAATACAAAATATTGGAACAATACTTTTAGTGGTGGAATAGAAATGTCCACATACAGTTTGGGCATGGGTAATTTCAGTTTTCTGACATATTAACCAACATAAGCTTTTTGTTTTTTTAAATTGTCGTCCCAAGTGCGAATCTACCTCAGTGTCTTCGGCTCGCGCTATTTACAAATCCGTACATTTCTTACAGACATGTTTTGCCATGTTACACAATGCCACACTTTGAAAAGATTGATTCCGTATAGTATAATGGCCCGATAACCTCACAGCAACATTTGGGCCTTTATACGATTTTCTGACGAACAGTCTAGGATTGGAACTTTACATTTCCATTCTACTGGGAGAGCTAGCCGCTTAGCTGTGACCTTGAATAGGAAAAACGATGGTTGATTGGCACTTGTACAGTCTGTCAAATATGACTGGTTTTGAATGCAGTAGTCCTCGCTGAATGAATCATTTAACTAGGCCAGAAGTCAGTCCTGCAAACACAACAAATGACCTCGTTGATTGTTGAGTGAGCTAAGATCGAGTTATCATAACGAAACAGTGTATAATATAGCACTGAACTAAAGTTGTCAAAACTTTATATTTTAAATGTACATATCTTCTTCATCAGCTGCTTAAACATCCAAGGAACTTATTAGAAAAAATGTGTTTAAAGCATTTGTCTTTGAATGCACACTTTTTCTTTAGCTTTTTTTTCACTCTTATGAGAGTGTGAATATGCAAAAAATATCGTGTGCATTCACTGGCTTTATGCAGCTTTACTTACCATGAAATCTACACAATGTTTGTAAACATTGCAGGACTTATTCAGCCGTAAAGGCCCGTTTTTACTAACTAGCTCAGTTTATATTTTTTTTAATCAGGAAACTGAAATTAGTCATTTTCTTTTTTTTGTCCATTCATTTTGGAGAAATTAGGAAAATAGTGACAACTTGAAAAATGCCTACTTTTAATGGCCATGCCTCCCTCTACTCTCTCCATGTGTCGGTGGGAGTCCCGAAAGGGAACGATCACAACCTCTCAATTGGAACTCATTATACTTTCATTGCTTAAAACGACAAAAAAGGGTGATCAATTGGCAACAAAAATTCATGCGGACTTAACTACTTATGACCACTTGAACATATCAAAAGGATTCACCTCGCCGCTGTTGATTTCTATGAGAATGAGGAAATGCGGAAGTGAGCAGATGCACAGACTGTGAGGACACTCACACTCACTCAGTGCTTCTTTGCTGGTGGTGGAGAGGACGGCCAGGCACTCATTTTTGAAGTGACAAGTTGACAACCAGCAGAGTGAACGAAGAAGCAGAGTTAGACAACATTTCTTAGACAGTGGGGCGATAAAGAATGTTAAAAGAGTTCTTCTCTTGCTGTTTTCAACTTGAATTTAAAATAGTTAATAATGTATGAAAATAACAGCCCACATGGGGAGAGAAGGCTCTAGTCCATTTTCACAGATAAAATATGCAAGATATTCCCAAAAATATTTTTCATCTAAAACCATGGAATGATGACCTACCTACCCACATATCAACCATGATCCAATACCAGTACTCAATCAGAACTCTATTTTCATTCATCCCCCCTTTTCATGATAAGGTAATACATAATCTTCTCTGCCTTATCCATTAGATTATGACCGACACGTGACGTGCGCATCGTTGCACTAACATGCCTTTATTGAGCATACACTCTAGTTTGGGCTACACGCTAGTCCCAGGTTTTTGCAATATACTTTCATTTTAACCTTTCTTACTACAAACTAATATACATTATAAACTTGTAGTAGAACAATTATGGTTAGCGGTATGATATAATCCAATGCAAAGACAAGGCTAAACGATTGAATTACCAAGACAATCCCACACAGATGAAGAAAAAGAATGCAGAGCAGCAAGTGTCTTGGTAACGTGGACAAATTAGTAGGATTGGATTTCAACAAAGATGAACTTGTCCCCTCGCTGAGATTTCACAATATCACGTTGGCAAAATGTGTGTGTGTGTGTCCTAATAATCCAAGGATCTGAGTTGTCTGGGACTTTATTTCCCCTGGCAGGGCAACTCACAGCAAATAGGTCCTTTGTTTGGGGCCAGGCCAAGCATGGCGCAGAACCGCCTGTGAAGATGACCAAAAATCTTGAGTTATGCTCCACATGTCCATGAGGTGCGCCAGGCTCCACAATTTCAGCAACCACGCCTATCCATGTGGCATCCGCATTGGCCACATTTTCCACACCCAGCACCTAGAAAAATTTGCAATCGAGCAGATATTCTAAATAACAGTGTTTTTTACATCCTGATTCTTAGTTTTCATTCATTTAGTTAAATGTATGTAGACGGTTCACACAAACTGCTGTGATCAATTGTTTGTTGGAAAAAAATACACAAAGCCACCATATTCCTCAGTGATCTCATGGAGAAATGTTTATGAGTACAACTTCTGGGAAGAATCTTGCGGTAAGAATTTGTTTCAGGGAGTGAATAAACATTGTTCATGTTTTATTTTCTAAATAATGTGGTTTTTCAAAGACATATATATTGTTGTAATGCTTTGGTTCACTTTCATTTCAAATTAAATGTATTTTTTTTTTCTCCGATGAGGTGAGGGTACCAAAACACTCCATCCATCTGTTCCTGGTCTGGCCCGTCTGTCAAATTTTAGAACCCATTGTGGCCCGCCAATCAAAAAGTTTGCCCACCCTTGCTCTAGATGAAGGCCTTTCAGGTTTGTGAACATTGATTTAGTGTGTTCTCGCGTGTTCTCTCCTCCCCAGATTTGCTGCTGCTGTGGACCTGCTCCCTGCTCGCTCTGCTGTGCCTTCTGTCCTCCAGTCAAATCGTCCACCAGCACTCGAGTCATGTACACCATCTTCCACATCATGAGCTGTGCTGTCTCCTGCCTCATGTTGTCGCGCACCGTCTCTGAACTCGTCAGGGAAAATGTGAGTGCTACCGCTTGTTGTGTTGTTCATCAATGTGTTCCTTTGTTTCACTCAAGTCATTCTCAGTCAACTAGGATGATGTCCACTGTTGGACAGGTTTGCAAATGATTCACATTTCATATCAACAGAAAATTATTTGCAGGCTGCAGGAAGTGCAGCTTTGCACTTTTGATAGTCTCAACGTATTTGGGAAGCATAATTGATAGAACTCTAATACAAGAAGTGCAATAAAAATTCTGATGCTTCTTTCAAAACAATAATGTTCAAACTGTCTGGATGCAGTAATTGGGTTATTATTATTATTATTATTATTATTATTATTATAAATAGTGTTTTATTTAAATTGTTGTCATTTGCAATTGCATAGAATTGCTCAATTTGTAATATTTTTGCTACAGCACATAAATTGATTTCCTCTGTCAGCCAAAGACGAGCTCTCTAATGCATTGTTCTTGTTTTTACAAAATTGGGCAGTGGTACCAAAATACTGTCATTATTCCATGAACTTCAATGGTGGCCTGAGATACAATACAATATACAATTTATTTATATAGCACATTTCACAACAGCTGCATCTGTAACAAAGACCACATAAAGCTGCAAGAGAGACGGAGTAACAGTGCATATTATTCAACAGTATCACCATATAAAGCCAGACACGTTAAATAATCACGTTTCAAGTCCTGCAAATGAGGTACAAGTCCATTTTAAATGACGTGTCATTGGACTGGGTCAGGAAAGAAAGCATTTTGTGGAATCGCTATTTGCAAGTTGTTTTCACACTGACGTCAGCCTCAATAGAAAAGAGGGCAAGAAACAGAAGATGGAGCAGAATGCTAATTGCGCTTAAGCCTTTGACCAACAACTATGCAAGGTTTTTGTGTTTGCATCCACCACATGCAAGACTGAGGCAATGTGCTCACGAGGAGAGGCATGTGCTGTTTGTGTTTGTTTCAGGTGCCTTTCTTCAACATGGTGTGTGATCAGGCACATGGTGGAGGTCATTGTGAGATGCTTGTTGGCTACTCGGCCGTCTACAGAGTCTGCTTTGGCACGGCCTGTTTCTACCTAATGATGGCCATCTTCCTTGTTGACGTCAAGTCTAGTCAGGACTTCAGAGCTCTAATACACAATGGGTCAGTGCTGCTGTTCATTTCATCTTTTGTTCTTACGATTTGACACCTTAAATAATGTCACAAGAAATACAAGTTGTGGAAATAGACAAGTTGTTAACCTAATTGGATCTTCTTTGCACAACTTGCTTTCTCTATCAATGAAATTCACAACTTTGAATCAACCAAACCATTTCCTGGTTCAATTAGAATTGGCGAGCATTCCATTTCATCAGGCCAGTCACATTTTGACCTCACGATACTTAATTGATCAACACAGATTCGCCATTGTGAGGCTTTACGCAGAGAAAAGTCATCAGCAGGTTGTGAGAGTGATACAAGAGACTCGAACATTCTCAGTAAAGTGTTGAAGTGAAAATCCCTAGAAATGCACTGGTTGTTTCATGGCTTAAACACCCGGGGCTTTATTTTTGTCACCCTTGCAGGGGTCTTAACGTGTGCCAATCTTTATTCACTCAACAAAACCAAACACTTTCAATACACCTTTTGTAATATTACCAATATTCCAGGTTATGCTTTACAATCAAAGAGAAAATAAAGTTAAACTCATTGATCGTTTGGCTAATCTATCAAATTTAGCATTGAGAAAGTTTGCATTCTTGCTGCTGTCAAACCTTTTATTTAAAATGTTAAAAACACTTCATGTCAGGATTTGGTCTTGTTTTCTGTGCCTTTTCCTCTGCTTTCACTCTCACGACGTAGCCTTGTTAGCCGTGAAAGGGATGCTTTACTACAGTCTATAAGGGGAAAGTGTTTGTCCCTACTGCTTACCTGACTTCCAGCTGGTCTATTTTAAACTCTTTGTTGTCACACTTTCTGCACCCGCCTGGTCGATTAGAGCTGTGACGTGCTTGGGATTAGGTTTTGACATGCTGGGTTGCCGGCCGTCTCTGCCGTTAATCTGCTCAGAGTAGTCTTATCTGGGCCATGATGAAAGATTTCAGGTTCTTTGGCAAAGGTTACGAGCACAGTGGTCGACTGGAGGTAATGACCAAGTGTCCTGATGTTGACTTTTCAACAGGGAAGAAAATAAAGTGTCACGTGGAGGTTATAGGTAAAGGCTGCAAGCGTTATCATATGCAAATCTTTCATAATTCGAATGAACATTCAATCATTTCATCTTTTGTTCTTCAAATATGACTCCTTAAAATGTGGTACCAGAAATGATATATTAATCAATTCATTGGTTGCTTAGCAACTGTACATATACCTTTGATATCTAATAAATGTTTTATGTTTAACAGTAAGCAGTTGATTCAGTCGCGAACACTACTTTCACCAACAGAAATGTTCGCGGCTCAGTGGGATAATGGCGTAATTGAAAAGCAAAAAAAAAAAATAAAAATAATCAATTTCCACCCTTGTGTAAGTCACACTAGATTAAACGTTTTTGTTATAAATTTTACTGTGCAACTCAACAATTTTCCTTATTCGATCACCCAGTTTCTGGTTCCTGAAACTTATCACCTTGCTTGGGATGTGTGCTGCTGCCTTCTTCATCCCAACAGAATCATTCCTCCATGGTGAGTGTACCTCTGTTGGAAATCAGCTAGTGGGCAGCAAAGGATAGCCTCAGTCGTCAATTGACGCCTGTGGATGTGTACTGTAGCATCAGCCTCCATGATCTTGAAAAAGAAAAAAAAAAAGGCACATGGATGATTTGGAATGTTCTCTTTTTTCCCTCATACTCAGCTTGGCATTACGTTGGTGTGGTGGGAGGATTTGCCTTCATCCTCATCCAACTTATCCTCATCACAGCTTTTGCACACACCTGGAACAAAAACTGGTGAGTGTGGTGTTCAATGTGAATGTATGGGCCGGGAATGAACAAACGTACTACTCTAGAATAAAAGGAAATCTTCATTAACATTGCAAATATTATATGCATCCTGTATAGTGGAGTTCAAATCAGATTATTCATCTGGGATTGCAGTTTGTTGTGTTCTACTTTTGCCAACGACGAATAAGCATTAAGGCCTCTCCACACCAATCTGACGCCGGCCGTTGTGGCCAACTGTCCGACACACCGCAAAAGCTGATGGAGACGCCAACTACTCCTAACCTTTGCGTGAGAAGTTGTACCACTCCATGCCATCAGCGGTGATAATCACTGCGTAATGCGTAGTGATGTCGAATAACGGGGGTCTTTTCTGAATGAGAGTAATTAATTTGTCTTCACGCTCTTCTGTCCAGCCAGCCATTATGTCCATAGAAGTGATGTGTGAAAAATTACCAAAATTGATTTAGTTCTTAAGGAATATCGAAAGATTTCACAGTTTTGTAGCTTCCCGTACTTGTCCAGTGCACTGATTTGCTAGCTGACAGCCAATCACCGTGATCATTGGTCCCGAAAGCCCGACCCGATTCAAATTATTGAACACGCTCCCCTGATGCTGCAACAACGTTTTGGATTTTATGACGTTTTAAGCTACACTAAACAGAATTGAGGCCTTCCTCCACACACCAATCAGACGTCGGCCGGCGGAAAGTCGGTACATGTTGTCTGTTTGTAGAAGCCCGCACCGTCGTAAAGTTGGAGCAGCGTGTCCGTTTCAACATCAATCGGGTTAAATGAGCACTGTGATTGGTCGTTAGCTAGCGAATGGACAAGAACCAGAAGTGACGAAAGCGAAAAAAATGACAATTTAAGCTATTTTTCAAGAACTAAATGATCATTTTCACATCTCCTCTGTGGATATAATGGCTGGCTGGACAAAAGAGCACCAAGATAAATTAATCACTGTCATTCACAAAAGACCGCCATTATGCGACATCACCGTTGATGGCATGGAGGTGTCCTACTTCTCACACATGCGCAGAAGGTCAGAGTAGTTGGCGTCTCCATCGGCTTTTGCGGTGTGTTCTTCAGTCATTTTCTAATCCGACGTGCCGATATCTAGGCCAACGTCGGATTGGTGTGTAAAGGTCGTTACATTCACATTCACGCACATGAACAGTTTGGACTCTTCAAAGTACCTGATCGTAAAATAAATGAATATAGCTTTAAATGGCCAATATGTCTTGTTTATTATTCATACTTCAATTATTCAATATGTCAAAACAACAAACCAGAATCAATGCCAAGAGTAAAAGTATCTTTTTCACCCTGGCAATTTTTATATTAGTGCAACCCAGATAGTCAGCTGTTGCTCATCCCACAAATGCACGTTGCTCACAAATGTGGCACCATTTTACTGACCACAAAGAAATCGTCTTGCAATGCTAATTTTAGGAGGGCATGTGCCTTTTCTTCATTCAGTTGGCACCCTTTGTCCCAGATGCCATTTATTGTTCTGTCCTTCACACTGAGTCACATCTGCAGAGACGTGGCGTTGTCGTTACAACAGCTAAGAGGATTTGTTCATTGACGACTTTTCCCATGGCAAATCCTCAAATGCCCACAATTTTCCCATTCAAACTAAGCCATGTAAAAGGCACTGACACATATCTGGACAGTAATGTGAGTGATGATGTCTGCTCTAAAGAATCCTGGGAACCTTGGGATGACCATAGCAACGTCAAAGATGATATTTTTCTTTGAAATGTGTGTTCTGAGAACAAGATTTTAGATTTTTCTATTTTATTAAATACACCTAGCTACATTTGTGACAAAAAAAATTGAAGCCGTCTTTTGCCACAACTGTACTCTGTCCTGTTTTTAGGCTTACTGGAGCAGCAGAAAATAAACGTTGGTATTTGGCGGTGATGTGCGCCACACTTTTCTTTTACACCATCGCCACGATGGCCTTCACCTTCATGTACAAATACTACACACACCCCATCGCCTGCCAATTCAACAAGGCCCTGCTGTGGATCAACTTGGGACTCTGCTGCCTCATGTCCTTCATTGCTGTCACACCATGCGTAAAACAGAGTGAGTCCACAAAACACACTTGTACGTCTGTCATCGGCTCACCGTTACTAAATAACACTTTGGCCATCTCCAGCTATGCAAACATGCCCCCCCCCCCCCCCACTGAAACTACTGCCGCTGCGGATAATAATAATTAGAAGTTGGGTAATATTATCGGTTTCGCCCTTGAAAAACACAGCAGGCCTGTTGTGCCTGAACATGTTGAATTTAAACATCCGCTGCCAAGAAACATATATACATACATATATAGCTGCCAACACATATATATATATATAGATATATATGTTAATAATAATCATAAATATACATTTGTAATCAGTGTAATCAAAATATTAAATACATTTCACTTTATTCATTTATTCAGTAGTATTGGTATTTTTATTGTATCACTTTTGTAAGGTCAAGACACGCATTATATATTTCTTTTATATTTGACTGTAAATTGTTTTTCTTTTTACTTGGTGATTGAAATGCACATAATTCTGACTGGATGCTCTATGTTTTTACAGAGCAACCTCGGTCGGGGCTCCTTCAGGCTTCCATCATCAGCTGTTATGTCATGTATCTCACTTTTTCTGCATTGTCGAGCCGCCCTCCAGAAAAAGGTGAGTTTTACTGAAGTGAAGTAGAGAAGAACAAACATTTCCATTCATCAAAAATTCACACTACATGCAGAGTCACAAAATGTGTCTTGCTTTCAGTCCATCGCATTCACTTATGAACAACAACCGCACTCGCACTCAGACACAAAGGGGAGCAATTTCTCAAGGCCTTGCTCAAGAACACCTGAGCTATGGATGGGTGAAGTGGTTTATTGCAGTATTCAAAGAATATAAAAGATATACTGTATATAAAAGAGCAATTGGTGTCATGGCTGTCATATATGAGTTGCCTAAACGTATGACGGATGGGACAACTAAGATTGAGGGGGGCTATTCAGATACTTTTGTTTATAAAGTAACAACATTTAACATGATACTTGGCAATTCTTCCACATTGATTCTCTCCCAATATGTTCTACATACTTCCATTGTGTGCTGACACAATCATTTCGATGGATTTGCTTGGCTGGTGGCTCTCGGTCTGTCCGTCAATTTTAGGCTTTCATGAGACTTCTTGTCAGAGGCGCTTTTTCCTGGGTGGCACGCACATAGGTGTTCACACACACGCACACACACACCCGCACCCGCACACACATATAAAGATAATCTGAGATGAGATGTGCTCTGACATGCATGCTGGGCTGGTGGCCTGTGGCGAGACTAGACTGACGGATATTTGTTTCGCATTCCACTTGAATCCATTGACAACATAATAACAGAGCCACAAAACTCATTACATGTTGTATAAAATCTGCAATTAGTTGTGTGTTTGTGTGTATCCATGTGTGGATATATATGCGTAAACCAAAGGGGTCCATTAGTGCTACTGACTCAGGTCTTTGTTTGCCTGTCTGTCCCCGGAAGGCTTATTGTGCGTTACTACACACATTCACGCACGCACGCACACACACGCACCCTTAGATAGATAGATTTTTTTTTTTAAAGATCCCCCAGAAGAAAGAAGTCACCACAACGTGCAAACATATTTACATTGTCATGTGGTTACCTGACAGGCATGCGCACACTACAAAGACACACACATATAGAGTCACACGTGGACTCACGCAGACCAACCGCCACACAAACACACGTACATTTCTAAGCAGAATGCATCTGAGGTGCAATGGAAATGACAACTCAGAAAGTTAAGACATTCTCTCCCAGTTCTGACAACCCAGTGTCAAAGTATGTGATGGGGGGGAAATGTAAGTAATGCATGGAAAAATATTGGATTGACAGCAGAAGAGTCTTTCCCATGCACGTCAAGTGGTATATCATATGCCATTTGAGAGTTTTCAAAAACTATTATTTGTTTCTTTTAGCTCTATTTCATAATGGTACATTTTAACGAGATATTTCCCATGCTAGAGACTCTAAAAAGTGTCAAGTCCGCCTTGCTGAGAAGCCACACTAAGTGTATACGGTCTGTGTTAGTTGTGTACCAGGGCATGAACATGACGGTGTGTTACCCCAGCGTGGGGCAAGATGGGATCCAGAATGAGGGCAATGCTGTGGCCATCATCGGAGCTGCAATCATGTACTGCTGCGTTCTTTTTGCATGGTAAAGACGCCAATCCTACGCACCATATCATCCAAAATGGCAAAATAAATAGTACAGTGGATTACAATGAATGTTTTTTCTATGTTTCCTTAGCAACGAAGCATCCTACCTTGCAGAGGTATTTGGTCCATTCTGGATGATCAAAGTTTACCGTTATGAGTTCCAGAAAGCCACCTGCTGTTTCTGCTGCCCTGAGGAGGAGGAAGGTTAGTAGTGGGGCAGTAATCATGCTTTGCTCTGGTTAAGTCTGGCATTCCTCATTATTACGACAGAATCATGTCAAGTGGCTTTGTGGTAAAGTGATGATGGCGATTGCGCATTTGATGGCAAATGGATTGTTGAAATTGTCTGTTTACAAAATATCCATCAACGTATCTATTTTGTTGTTTGTGAGTTTGTGACTGGATTTGTCACGTCCCTTTGGCTTCTTTTCATCCTTTTTCAGTCGAGGAAGACTTTGCAATTGACGATGACAACAAGGGCTGTCAGAAGGTGATCCATAACGAGACGCAGAGAGTGGCCTACAGTTACTTCTTCTTCCATTTTGTCTTCTTCTTGGCTTCACTTTATGTCATGATGACCCTCACCAACTGGTTCAGGTTAGTCAATGACAGCTTTGCCGGTCAACATTCCCAGACTCTACAGTGGCGACTCTTCGCATTTAGTCCACCTCGCTGTGCCTTGAATGGGCTCTTAGCACAAAATCTGCATATTTAAACGACTTGTCCAAACTAGCCATCACAGTCCATTTTAAATTCTCCTCAAAAGCAAAAAGCAGCTTATTAGAGAAGGGCTTTAAATGTTTGCCATTTCTTACATCCACAGAAGGTATAAGTCAATATTTTTCCTAATGATGGTTATGTTAGATTTTAGGCCTGATAAGTTCGAGGTTATCAATATGTATGATATTACTTCAATGTAATATGCCCGTGTTAATATATTGTTCTAAAGAACTTTTCCAGTTATTTAAGCAGAAAGTATCTAACAATTGACAATATGTAGCATACGTACGGGATGTAACATACAATTAACGTTGCTAAGTGCTGAAGCTTACCTTCAACCAAGTGCTCCAACAAACTCAGATATATATGGACTGGGTATCGGAACAGCTCTATTGACTCATGAAAGCCACGATCTCTGTCTCTTTCTTGACAGATGTTCTGCCCTCTCGCCCTGATTCCAAATTGGTGCTGTTAAAATTCATCTTTGTTCCCGCTGTTGTATTTTTGTAGCCAACTGCCCATTAATTCTCAATTTGATCAAATGTCTCCATCCAACACTCAAACAACACCAAGACGAACTCCGGCATGTCGGTTGTAGCAAATACCAAAGACGCGTTACATGTTGTGAAAATCATCTAGACATTGCTGGGAAAATTGTGGGAGTTTAAAACGCTGTTGATTTTCAATGACAATGTGCACATTGAAACATAACAATGTTCACTGTTTATCGTCGTTTGCAGTGATGGGCACGTGACCCTATTTTGCCAGTCCGCGACCTGGGCACCCCTCCATCCTTATTTATAGAATTATTGTACTGCATCCGTCCTCGTCCTTTTAAAGCGCTTCCATCCTTGCCGTTCACCAGTCTGTCATGACGAGAGGCTAACGGCAGAAGTTTCATAGTTAATAAACATTATTAGAAGCTCGATAGCTGTCTTATTTACGATTCACATTCACTTACCGTATTTTACGGACTATAAAACACACCTGATTAAAGGTCACAAAAGGTGAATGTAGCCATAAAAACAGATTTGAACATTCATTCACATTCGGACTCGCCGCATGTCTCCACATAATTAAATGGGATATTATCTGTATTATTTAGTTTTTTCCCCTCAAACGATGCCGTATTGCGCCCCACTGTTTTGTCATATTAAAGGCAGAAAGTGATTACTGAGTTATTTGTTTTGTCGCTAAGCTTTCAAGTGTGTTGCCTCCTCCTCCTCTAGCTATGAGTCGGCCGTGCTGGAGACCACCTTCACCCACGGGAGCTGGTCGACATTCTGGGTGAAGATGTCGTCGTGCTGGGCCTGTGTGATACTCTACCTCTGGCTGCTGTTGGCTCCCTTGTGCAGCTGCCAAAATGATTCCAGACCTCGCCGATCCCGCATCAAACGACGCTCGCCGTCCTCCCGACACGTCACCGTCAGCGTCTGACGTGCAGCACGGAGGATGGGCGGTCACGTGAGTCCATTCCTCTTCAGGGATTCCCCGTCGAGGTGTCTCGGATGGAGGTCATGCGGTTCACAGGTCAAAGACTCACATTGTCGTGAGACGATCTAATCAGTGGCCCATTATGACTTAGCGGTAACGCTTGAGGTCGCAAAGTTAATAGAGACTTGACTGGATGAATTGCCAAAGTGAACTGAAGAGGTCAACTGTCACGCTGTATGGTGGTGGAAAATACAGTGAATAGGTGCACATGTTTTGTGACCTAAACAGAATTTCTACAACATCGTGAAATGACGACATACGACTTGGCCACTGTGATATTACCTGTATTTCTTTTGTCCTTTTTACAAAGAAAAATGTATTGCATTTTTTCTTTGAGCCAGAAGTTAGCCATTTTAGGTTTGGTCCGGGCTGATGATAAGATGGTATCACACTCATGATATCAGCTATGTTCAACTGTTAACTTTTCTCTTTGTTTTTTGAGACAACTGGACATAATATTTTACATAAAACAAGTTATACACTTATATAAAACAGTTATGACAAACGGTCAGTGCTTTGACATGATGGACCCCAATTTTTGTAGACAGGGCATGTGCGCACGGCGTGTAAACTGCCGCATCTTGATTTTTGTCTGTTTACCGTGTTTTGGAAGTAGGCCGACCTCGTTGCGCCAGGGAGTTTTACACGCCCCTGCCGCACCTGATAATATGGTGACCCCCCCTCAAAAAAAACAAAAAAGTAAAAAAAAAAAGCATTCCGAGTAGCGAAAAGCCGGTCTAAGTTGTGGCGCAGGTGGTGTAATGCGATTTTGCTGGATTTGCTTGAGGCGCAGGCCGACATCTGGGCACATATGTGCTGGATGTTATATTTTATTATAAATATGACAACAGCATGCATCACCCTCTGAATCCTTTGTAGAAAGAAATTCATTGAACAAATTATAACGATTAGCATCTTTTGAAAACACGACCCTGACTGGAGCACAACGATGGGACCTGGTGCGGGAATGTTGTCGCACATGGATTACACTTTCCAGTTAGGCGGTCTCCATGTGTCCACTCCACAGCGGTAAACTTTACATTCCCCACAAGTGGAAGTCTTGCAGTTCCTTTTAAATGTACTTTGCACGTGCATCTACTGTACATGCTCGTAAACCATAACCCCCCTCTGCGCCGACTTTAAAGAGAAAGAGGGGAGCCGCTTCTATTGGATGGCAAATCAGATGGCTGCGTTCCCTCGCACAATGGCACAAATGCCACATTCTAACTGGGAAAATACCTAAAGAAAGTCAAGTCAAGTCAAGAATTGTCTTTACATTATGTTTTAGTCTAAACACTGTATTCTGATTAATACTGCGTTTATGGAATATAAATTAAGCAGCCACATCCAACCGTTTTGTTATCCATCTCGGGGGGCGGAAACTCAGAAACTCATGTGAGCCGTGATTGGTCGATACCTGAGCCCTGAGCAAGTGTGATGTCACTTTGTGTAGAAAAGAAAGTGGCAAAATGGCCGCCTGGTGAGATGGATGCTGCTGCTTAACTCATATTCCATCAACACAATATTAATCAGAATGCCGTGTTTAGACTAGAAAAGGCGCCTAGAATATATTGTTGTAAAGATGTTTTTGTTTACTTGACTTCCTCTTTCAAGCAAAAGTAGGAGACTTGTATGCCGTATGGCGCCCCCTACAGTTGTGTTTAAGAATTGATTGATAGCAGGAGGAATTTGTGAATCAACAAAATTTCTCTGCTTTGGTCAGAATCTTAAGAAGCCCAGTCAATTAATATAAATACTAAACACAAACAGAACTTGCCCATTTTCTAACTCTTTGTTGCTCTGCTGTAAATGTTAACCATTCACTAAACTGTCTTTTTTTACCACAAAACAAAATACTGCTTTGGACTATATTTGCAATTATAGTCCAAAGTAC
The DNA here is from genome assembly GCF_059441095.1 of Idiotropiscis lumnitzeri. Classification (NCBI taxonomy): domain Eukaryota; kingdom Metazoa; phylum Chordata; class Actinopteri; order Syngnathiformes; family Syngnathidae; genus Idiotropiscis; species Idiotropiscis lumnitzeri. Next base: position 7,434,258 of record NC_142395.1, on the reverse strand, counting down.
TATTTATAATCCACATTTTTATAACAAATGAGTCCAAAACAACTATGAGTATTATTTGAATTAAAGTGTTCAAAGTAACATCAGAGCTAAAAACCTGTTCTGGCCAAAAGCCAAAGAACAATTTGTTTTGTGTTACAAACAGCATTCTAAACTTCGATGCATCCATTCAAGGCAGCTAAAAGGGAATACGTGTGGGAAAATATGGCTAAATATGCAATAAAGAAGACTGGTTCTCGTGCGTGAATGATGTAAGATAGTTCTCATATCCTGTGATGATTGCTTATTAGTTCACCCTTTTTGACTTCCCTGTGACTCAGAACTGGAATTAGAAAATGTATCTTCCTCAGACTGGTTATCACAATGTTCTCACATTGCAGAGGTTGTGGGATCAAATCCGGCCTTCCTGTGTGGAGTTTACATATTTCCCCCATGCCTGCGTGGGTTTTCTCCGGGTACTCCGGTTTCCTCCCACATTACAAATACATACATGGCAGGTTGATTGGACACTCTAAATTGCCCCTCGGTATGAGTGTGAGCGTGGATGGTTGTTTGTCTAGAAGATAGCTGGGATCGGCTCCAGCACCCCCGCGACCCTTGTGAGGAGAAGCGGTTCAGATAAAGGATGGATCTTCGTCATCTAGATTCAAATGTGTTCTTGTTTACATCCTATTTGTGCATTTGCTACCCTCTGATTATACACATTGCAAGCCAGGAGTGCTCGATGAAAATACATCCAGAAAGGATAGACGCTTTCTGCCTCTTGCCTTCACAAAGAAGTAGTCTGTTTATTATCAAAGCAATCAAACGATCTTATTCTACTCGGGTTTTTTTTGGGTGGAAGAAATATGCTCAATTCCAGTCCTATTATATGCCCTTGTTTAAACATTTGAATGCAACCGTGTGCTTCATTTTCCTAGTGAATCATTATGAGAGCAAAATTTCTGTTAAGTAATAAGAAAAAAAGTGTGTTGTGAAGTATTTCCTACCCTGAACGGACATTTCCTGTTGAGGTTGATTGGTGTGACGAACGTCGTCACGCTGCTACTGAAGGGTGCCCCGGCCTGCCTGTGATGACTTGCTTACTGTTGATGAACGGCAGTGGTTCAGTTTATCCACTGTTGTAGATTTGATGCTACTTTTCTTTTTTTTCAATACAATGTTTTCTTGAAAATCATGCTTGTGTGCTGTCTTCTTTGAGTCTGCAATAAATAGCATTGTCATAAGTTGTTGGTCTATAAAATCAACAATCTGAATGCTGAGACGTGTACACTCACACACACACACGGGACACTACAGCCAAAGTTGTGAATCATAGCGTAAAGTCACATTTTCATTGTCAATCGTTTCCATTTTATTTCCAGATTACTTCAAAGGGGGACTTTGCAACGTTGAAACTGCAAGCAAGAATCGCTCCTGGCCTCACTCACGCTTGCTGTTGTTTAAATCATAATTTGTATAGGGATACGCCTATAGATGTTAAAATTCTGCATTTTGTCGTATAATAGTCCCAACTCACCCGTTCGCTCGATGGAGAAGATCAAAATGTGCAATCATGTCGCACAGAGGAGTTCTGATGAGGAATAATCCTACGGAGGACTTCATAAATTCAGGTCAGACAAAAAGAAAAAGATTGACTACAGTGTTTCATTTTTGTATGTTCCTTTAAACTGCACATGAGAGCAGAAAGTTGAATCAATTACAGCATTAAATAAAACAGGTCACATGGACGTTGTGTGGCCTAAATAAATGCAGTTTTAAAGATTCAACTCATAAGCTTACATAGCACAGTTATGTAATTAATATTATCGGTTATTTGAAATAAATGTGATATATTATTTTGGCACACAGATGAGGTTTATGAAGCAATATGGCATTTGGAACACATCAGATAATGACTTTAAAAAATAAGAGATACATATGTTGGATTTCTGAAGTAAATCAGTGCCGAACCATCAAATGAAGAGAAAAAAAAAAAAAGGAAACCTCATTTACATACATAAATATAAGAAAGTATTTTGAGCAATGGTGAGAAGAAAGATGCACCTCACAAACACTATTCTTCTTGATGAAGTTCCAATCATAGCTGCAATTTTTCAATTCACGTTTGCATCGAATTGGTACAACTTTCAACTTGTTGCCGTATAAATAAAAGAGCTGTCCTTGAAACACACACACACACATTTGTTGTCATATAAACGTCACGTGTAACACTGAGGAATTAAGTTTTACTGGATGGAATATTTGCGGCACCGCTCTTGAGACGCCAACACCAAATATATTGGTGCCCCCATATTAAGGGTTGGCATACACTGTGTATAAATAATCCTTGACAGTTTAAAAATAAAAAAAATAAACTGTCCAAGTCATCATAGAGTAGTGAGTTAATGATTATAAATGAAAATTTATTTCAGTTTAAAATATTGGGGGATGTTCAGAATAACCACAGGGGCATAAAATATTCTATAATAGGGTTGTAATTAAAGATTTTTTAAAAAATAATCTATCAATATGTTGCTAAATCGATAAATATGATGTGAATAAACATGGTTAAATTTCCACCATTTTATTAAAAAAGTTCAACAGTATTTAAAAGTAAAGGTGCAGAAAATAAATTAATTACGTTTCACTGACTGGTTTGGTCCGTAATGTCAGAAAATGGGGACAAACGTTAATCATTGTTTTCGAAGTAAGAGCAGATGTTTTTTTTTTTTGTTTGTTTTTTTCAACACAAATATAATCAATCTGCTATCAAGGAGGACAACAAAAATCTGAGAATACTGTTAAGAAGCTGAAATTCTTTGGATTTGGAGAATTTTTAATCAAAAAATGTATCTGAGTGATTTATAATAATCGATTAATATGATAATCGATTAGTTCCCAATTAATCCTGCATCTCTATTGTGTATAACAATAAAGTATGGTTGTAGTTTGAACTTTCCAAAAGAAGCTGATGAAGTTAGTTTGTCATAGATAGTTTGGACGTTCTTATCAAATGCTGACAAAGGGGTCTTTGAAAACCTTTTGATTGGATATCACCATTGTAAAATGGGACGAGGTGGATTTTTCCTTGGTTGGCAAAAATAATATTGAGTTCAAAGTTAACTAGATCCAAAACTCAGCAATGACATGGGCCTATTTTGAGTCAATGCTCTTTGGTATGTGTTTACAGGTGGAAGCACGGGTCCACCTAAAGTGCTCTGTATAATAGTAAACCATGCAGGCTTTTAAATAAACGTCTCTTTGGTTTCTTGTGACGGAGAGTCGTCATTTCTCTCCAGTGACAACGCTCTGGAATTCATCAGGCCGCCTTGGATTGCTGATTGTTTTCAACATCCAGAAAAGCAAAAGTTGAGCCGCAGCCGTGCCAGTTCAGATGGCAGGATTTTTAGGTCCTCTTTTGTTGCACAGCCTCTCCAGTTGTCGCACCAGCTCGTCCTCTCTGGGTCTGTATGGCACCACGTAACTGTCCTCCTCCAGCAGGATGCGGTTTAGTGTATGCTCATAGTTAATATGCCGGCGCACCATCAGTATATATTGCTTTCCCTGCTCCAAGTTGGGGCAGTCACACACATTCGGGACCCAAAGGAACTCACGGTGCTCCAGGCGGAAGCTGTTTCGGTAAGTATGGAGAATCTGGACGTCGTAACGTGTTTCCTCTCCTCTGTACAGCTTCCCCAAGACTCTGGCCCGAAAAACTGATTGGTTTGAAAAGTACTTTTTAATATTTCAAATTGACATTGTTCTAAAAATAATTAAAGAAGATAAAACGCTCTGACTTACTAAAATCCTTTTGGCAATACTGCTTCTGGCGCTCTCTTCTGCCTTTAACCCTGCGGCATTTCCCACAATGACCTGCAGGTTACAAAGAACAGAAATCAACTCACATGTATAGTATTGTACGCAATACTTTTTAGGACAAAGTGTTAAAAAAAACACTTCACACCTAGAAATTAGCAGGAGAATAATTTTGTCCCTCAGAATACAAACAAAAGACATTTAATCAAGTTATAAATTGAGATGATGATCTTGGTGTTGAAGAACTTGCTATCCTTGCCACTAACTCAATCAATTACAACAGAGATCAAGAGTTAGGCCCACAGCAACGATCTCCACCCGAATGGACTAAAATTCCCACAGACACACTCAACGGTTAAATGGAAATGTCAAGGTAGGGTGTCCAAATTCTTTTGCACCTATTGAGTATGAAAGCTTGTTGAGACAACTCGCATTGCGTGAGTTGGAAAAGTCTGAGGTGAAATTGGCTTTGATGTTGGCACGATCAACTTACTTCCAGGCGAGGGTTGAGGCAGCAGGTTTCGATGGTTCTCCTCTCGTTCCAGGCGAGGCAAAATGGGATGGCGGGAAGGTTGCCGTGGTGGCTTGGGCGGCCTTACAACTGCTTGGCACAAAAGGCACACAGTTGTCCAAGCCAGTTGGTAGAAATGTCTCAAAAACTAAAAATGATTTTTTTCATTTCATGTTCATGCAGTGCACAACACATTTAGTGATAGAAACAAGAAGAGACCGCCTACGCAGCAACATCAAGTGCTTTAATGTAGACTCTTTTAGGAATCTCAAACTGAATTCACCTATTTATACTCAAATTTGAGCCAGCTCAATTGACTTTTCTTATCTGGGCCACAATAGCTACAGTATATTACTCATCAGGAAATAATGATAATAATAAAAACGATAATATTACATGGCGGGACGGTGGCTGACTGAGACATACATGGTAGGCTGATTGAACACTCTAATTTATCCCGAAGTATGAGTGTGAGCGCAGATGGTCGTTCATCTTTGTGTGCCCTGCAATTGGCAACCAGTTCAGGGTGTACCCCGCCTACTGCCCCAAGATAGCTGGGATGGGCTCAGTACGCCTTGTGAGGAAAAGCGGCTCAGATAATGGATGGATGAATAATATTACATAGCATGTATTAAACAAAAAAATACCAAAAAAAACAATAATATTTACTTATGCTGCCAAATTACAGCAGCTGTGTCTTAACCGGAATGCTACGGTATATGTAAGTGATTTCTCGTTAATCAAAATAAATAAACAAATCCACATAAACATTCCGAAAACCAATTCACAAAAGTGATCATACAAGAATAAACAATCTCAGTCTTGCATGCCTTCACTGGCTTGGCTTCAATATCTATGTAGATCAGAAAGAGTGAGTATCATCTGAAGAGGAAAAATGAATTTGAAGATTTCATTTGTTTGGCACATTGATCTCATTGGCTTATAATTCCAATGCCTGTCTGTCCTAGGGCGTCACGAGGTCTTATGGAGTGGGGGGGGAGAGTAGTGTCATTTCACAACGTTTTTTTTTTTAATACGTTACACAAACATGGGAAGTGAAGTGTAGAGCAACAGTGCACGCAAAACTCCATGCAAACAAAAGTCACTGTGTTATGATAAAATAAGTCAAGCCTATCATTTTCAGTGAACAGTAAATTCCGGGGAAAAGTTCCCCTTAGAGGAGTTAACCCTAATGCCATTAAAGGCAAATTAAGAGCTGCTCGGCGGTGGAAGGGATCAAAGAATGCCGAGGCTGATGGTGTGAGTGGCTCACAACACACTGTTTGCTCCAAAATACTTTTGATGACACAATGATTACATTTTGCCAAGTAATGGATCAAGAAAAATATTACTCAATGATTTTTAAATTAAATAATCACACTAACATCCTAGTCTTGAAAATATCTGGGATAGGCTAAATTGGCTTCAATTTATCTCTTGGCTCTCGGCAGTTAATAATTATTACTTTCTTAAACAAAATTTGATGTCTTGAGTCTTATATGATGCTGTTAGGCAGGAGCTAACGAGTTTTGACTACCAGCAGTGACCAAGACTTGCTTTCTTGAGAAATTTTCTTTTGTCCATCCATCACATTCTTTTTATCTTTCTTTCCTGCGTTTAATTGTCTGTGCTAAGGAAAGAATTGAACTATACGCACGGAGTGCTATGACGTAGTTCCGGTAAAATCTCATAAGGCATCTCCCTTTTCTGTAAAGGCAAGCTCTGGAGTTTTGAATCGGTTTGAAGCGGATCAATTTGTAGTTACAGAGCCTGGTCTCTGGATTTTCTTTCTGCTGATGTGAGCAACCTCACAAGCTGTAAACACAATAACTCCCAGAGCCGTCATTTTGACGGTTGTCAAGCTTTGTGTTGCTACTCTGTTTACATCGATTAGATATGATAGAAGCATGACATTTTGGGTTGTACAGGCCAGCGAGTGAGGTGGCGTTCAACAGATTGAAGTTTCTACCACCTAATGTCAAAGCGGCAAGGACTGGGTGGAGCTACATTGAAAAATTTACAATAAAATATCATCAACAGTTACTCAAACGGTGAGTAATAATCTTTTTAGGTGACAAAGTCATTGCTAGAGTGTAAGCAGTCAAAATTATATTCTAGGATGTCTTGTTAGAAGTTTTAGAATTCTGGTGGGTCAAGTGTTCAAGGAACCCCATTAAAGTTTATGACATCGAACGCGGAAGTGTTGTCTGCGTACAGTCAAATCATTTAGGGGGCTTCAGCCCCCTAAAATAAGCCTAACGCTGCCATCGTGTCTGCTGACACCTTGTTTTGCACGGTTGGAAAAATTGTGACAGAAGGCACAATGCCTCAGGCTTTGGGGTTTCATATTTAACAAGCATGTGTACAGCAGGCTTATTGGGAAACAGAAAACAGATGCATTCTTTAGCGGTAGCAAACAGCCTGAAGATTTGGAGTTTGCATTTTAATAGTTTTTTCCCCCCTGGCTCTGAGCATTTGCACTCATCATCAGCCAAGCATATGTTTTCATTGTCACGAATGTGTGGCCATGCACGTACAGACTGTAAGCCATGAGGCTCCGGGTGCAATTAATTACTGGTGCAGCTACTCCTCAATGCTATCAAAAGTCGAGCGCTTTTGAGGACATCATTCTATTGGAAAACATGCTTATGAAAGTAAGGTAACTCCAGGTGCAGACAAAGAGATTGATCTGTAATGTGGAAAGGGTCTAAAGGCAAAGATAACGGCCGGGACTGAAAAGACACCAGGTACAAAAGTAAGAGTGATGAAAGAAGCAGACAAATTGTTTCTCTTGTGAAGCACAAAACTCTCTTGACTCTTGTGAACCTCAAGACTCACATATGTGGGCCAGGCAGGTCGGTGACCTGTGACCTCAACAACTCTGAAAACTTCTATCACACATTAGTAGCTTGAAAACAAAAAATAGAAATTGATGTAAGACTCAACTGTTGATTGCTAATCCCAAATGGTTGAACATAGTCAGTGATGGGTAAAGAATAAATGAAGCTTACCCCAGTGGGGGCGGGTGCTCACTGGGGAAGGCCGCAGAGTGGTGGTTGTGGTTTTAATGGTGGGTTGTTCCCACGGGAGGAAGTTGGCACTGTGGTGAGCCTGACGCAGTGAACTTCTCCTCCCATGGTGGAGGTCATACTGGTCTGGTGGTAACCAGTACTCATACTCAATGCCTGGGTTTCTGTCTGTGGCAAGAACCTGTACACACATAAAAAACATAAAGACGAGATAAATTGAGCTTTTACATAGATATTGTGTGATTAGAAGGTGCAACTGTCCAAACGCTTTTGGCTATCTCACCATCAGACGCAAGTCTTCCTGGGTTGGCCCCGGGACTTCAAAGCTCTCCCAGGTGTCAGCTGACCGGCGGTATACAACTTTGGTTCCAGCTATAGTATACTCGCCCGGGACACTGATCTTCCAGTTACCATTGATGACAAACTGGGAGCGACCATTCTGGAGAGCTTAAAGAAGGAAGAAGGCCATTTTGCAGTCAAAGCTTTCTTGTTCAATATGACATAATTGAGCTTTCTGTTTTCAGCGGATTCCAATGAAGTAAGGAAGTGGGTGAATTTAGGGGATTCATTCACGAAAAGAAATAAGACAGATGACCATATAAGGCAGAAGTCTCGACTAAGTGCTGAAAGGGATTTGGATTTCCATGACATATAATGGAAACAAGCACCTTCACCTGCTTTGCCTCGGTAGCCAGATAGAGCTTTCATATGTGTCGATCTCAAACCACAGTGTGTGCCACTAATAGGCCACTTTTATTTTGGTCTCATAAACAAGATGAGAATAGAAGTCGGGGTTGTTATGTTGCCTGGAAAAGCCACAACACATCCAGTGAGCAGACTGGGCTGCTGAGCACCGGCTGTCTCTGAGGGGATGAGGAAGTAATAGCAAGGCCAGGAATTTTATTTGACATGTTGGATTTACAAGTGTAGCCATGGAGCTAGTGACACAGCATTAACCTGAAATAGATACAAAACACAAGACCAGGTGGCCTGTGTGTGTGTTCGTGAACTTACCGAGATAATTCCTGCTGTTATCCGTGACTCGGATGTGAGTGGCTCCAGCTGGTATCTTGGTGACTTCGTTGTATCCAAAAGGACCTCCTAGCCAACAGAACAGGCAGCACACTCCATTACAGACTTCAATCTACTCAAGTAATAGAGTTCAATAGAATTATTTTCATTTCTATTTTATTGACTGGAGTATTGCAACTGTCTTTGGGCGAAAGGCTGACTACACCCCAGATTGGTGTACAGACAATCACACACACACACACAATGTCCCCTGAGTGGGAATCGCACCTATGCTACGTGCATGGAAGTCAAGCAGTGACTTGAGGCTGATGTTGAACATTTTGAAATATAATCAAATTACAATTTCCAACTGCCCTCCTCTGTATTGCATCCATTCATACATTTTCTTCTGCTTATCTGGTGTTCTCAAATATATATATAAAATATTTCATATTGGTGCTTTCTCTATAATCATACACACCCTCAATCAGATTTGATGGAAATGGCAGTATGTATCAATGAGTTTCCTTTTAAGGGACTGCTTCAAAATCCCTCCGCACACAGTTTATGAATGAGTTGAAATCACAACCATTCATTCCATGCTAATATTTTACATCCAGAGTCTCAACTTAAAAGCTGAGCCATCTCCATGGCTCCCCCGCTGTCCCGCAGTGAAAAGCCATTGCCTTATGAGGCCCATTCATGGCGCACTGAGAAGAGACTTTTGCTTTGGTTGCTCCTGCTTACCAATTTCAGGGGGAGAACTATGCACAAAGTTCAGTAAGCCTCTAATGTCAGACTTTCAGACAGGCCCTGATGAACTCGAAAGCATCTGACCTTGCGGGAGCGTTTTGTGTCACCACCCTCCGTCAATTTGCTCTCCGTTTGGAAGCGCAGCTGCGAGTAGGGCAAAAACCTCCCAGGACTCAGAGTCACCCAAACAAAGGAGACATTATCAGCTTGTTTTCTGCCGTGCTCACGTTGACCCGTTATATGGGCTGCATCCCGGCCGTGCTCGCACACAACCGTGCGGAGGCAACCGTTTCACATCAGAGCTGTTGTGGTCCTGTGCGTTGACGGTGCGAACCAGCAACAATTTGCATTTGCTATTATTCAATCTTTCCAGGAATCTTGCTCCGTCAACGCTCATGAAATTTTAGCATTGTTCTTAATACAGGGTGATCCAAAAAAAAAAACGGGCCCCAACTCTAATTAGGCCCCGTTTCTTAGTGTTTTTTCCGAATGAAATGAAACTTTGGTCATAACTAGTTTATTATATTCAAAATATCACATCAATACACTAGGGACTTTGGCCTTTTTTTTTTGTTCTACAGCATATGTTCTAGATGGCCTCCATTTAGCTCCGTGCATTTCTTGAGGCGCAGCATGAAGTTATCCATGACGTTCTTACAGACTGAATTGGTAATGGCTCTCATCTCCTCCCTGATGGTTTTCTTGAGTTGCTGGTTCTGGGTTTCCCTGCGTAGACTCTGTCCTTAAGATAGACCCAAAGAAAAAAATCTCTCACCTCAAACCTGCCACGAGATTGGCTGAAAGAAAACTTCAGAGGCCGAGTGATCAGTCTCAAGACTGATTTTGAGTGGGCACGCCATAGCCCGGACCTAAGCCCCCCTGATTTTTTGAAACGGGGCCTAATTAGAGTTGGGGCCCGTTTTTTTTTTTTGGGTCACCCTGTATTAGAGGATATCTGACATGCCCATCATTGGTGACAAATAAGACCGCCCCATGAACTATTTGCTAGTTGATATTATTTAACTTCAGCTTGTGGGCAAAAGATTTGAGCATTTACGATACATCTCAATTGAAAGTGGACATGGTGTTGTGGCTGCTTGGAGTTCAATATATAGTATGTCTTATACAAATGAGACCTTTAGACTGAGGCTGTGAAGCGAAGGTAATCCTATCCGATCGAGAAACTGTCTATGCGGTAACAGAAACTGAAATGTCAAAACAAGTATGATCTCATTGAGATGGATTTGACAGTAATGACAATTTATTGTAGACTACATATTTGGGCGTATCTTTATTTGTTCAAGACCATCAAATCAAGTTTAAAATAAAGCTTTGACTCTTAATTAATCAATTGATGTATTCAGAAGCAAGAATATCTACATTCATTCCAAGCTTTGTTTTGGAACAAGGAACAATTATTTTTAGACTCGGCAAAGATGTCACACATGCGGCATATAATTATCACTTGCTTGTGTTATTCTGAATTTGTCTGTCAATGTGTTTAGCACTGTACTGCTTTGTGTCCATTAATCAGCTCCCTTTTGCATCTACCTAATTGTTGAGAGTGTTTGCGTTTGTATAGTGGTGAACTTTTTATTACGTTTCCGCGCATTTTAGCATGACACTTTTGTCTCATTAGACTTAAAGCGTCAAGTGTTGGATTGTTTTTCAGAGGTGGCCATGCTTTAGTCCAGTTCTCGGCAGTATTTCAGCCCTGCGCAGTCAGCCAAATGGCGTCAAGAACGGACTTGCCGGTCATACATCACACGCATGTGCCGCACACATGAGACGCAGCCAAATAAAAAAAATAAATAAATAAATAAATTTTGTATACCTTTCAGTTCCACAGACCTCAATGACATGTGTCCCCTATGATTTTTTTTTTTCATTACAATGTGCTTGTGCGGCGCCTGCGTGTTCTCGAAATTATGTTCTCGGTGCTGATTGGCTGTCACCGTTGAGGGATGGACCGGGCCCAACTGAGTCGAACTAAAATATCGGCCGAAACTTAGCGATGGATTGCCAATGCGAACATTTGCTTTTTAAAGTTGCATGACTCTTAACAATGTTAAAACGGTACTCCAAAAATTATCGACACAATAAAAATGAATACGGATTGTATGTTGGTTCTAGTCGGACCACGCATGAAACAATTATTCATACTTTATCTATTTTTCCATTGCATCCGATGGAAGAACTGTTTAAAAATCCAAATTGTCGTCGCTCCAATGTATTTACTTTGTGCTTAATTACAACACGGAAAGGAGATAGTAAAGTCACATGGACTTTAATGTGGGTCCACATTCCGAGGGAATCACATGATGTACCATCACAGGTACATGTTTTTGTGTTTTCAAAGAAGTTGACAACTGCAATTTTGGACCACCGGTTGTTAGTTTTAATTTTGATGTGGAGGATAGCCAACTACTTTTGTTTGGCATAAAAGTTTCAAAAAAGCCTCACGACTAAACATCAGTGACGGGAAATCAAGCCTAGCCTGGTATTATCCGGACATCAAGTAAGTCTGAAAGTGATTCCTCATGTTGATTATTGCACATCCGTATATGCGTGTGTGTGTGTGTATCCTACCTGCCTCCAGGCCGTTGCTCTGATAAACACTCCTGTGGTGAAGGCAAGTAGTGTTTTTCCCTCCACAGACCATGCAGGCGTCCTCTTGCGCCTTTGAACCCAAGATGGAATCACAGCCAGGCTTCTATATTGAAGCATACAAATGAAATGTTTACCATACAACAGAGATTAGGATCTGATGGGATGTCTGTCTGATCTTGAATGCTTTTTAAATGCACACTATTTGCGAGAGGCAACCTTTTTTTTTAAATTCGTGTAGCATATGCACAACCAAATTTAATTTTAAGATGACACACACACACGCACACGCACCCCCCCACACGCACACACATTCTGCTTCTTCTCCCTGTCATTTTCTTGTCATTGTAACATTTACTTGCAGCAAGGGACTTAATGAGGGAAGATAGTGCGTCTCGAGATGTCTCTATAAACTTCCAAAACACACGGTGATAATAGTTGCATTGAAAACCTTGTTGCTCCATTTAGATTACAGTGAATGCTTTTTACTTGAGGCTTCATCTCCAGTGATGGAGGGTAATCTTCCAGGAGACCTATAATTAGCCTCCGAAACGCCTTTAAAACACAAAAACACTCCAGGCATGCATGTGCATTACAGGAAATCAATCCCTGGTGTGAAGGTACAGTGCACACAACACAAAGGGGGGGAGGGGGGGGGGGGTTAACATGGCCATGCAAAATAACAAAATCAAGAAATATCTTTATTCATCAAATTGATCTATTTACTACATTGACCATTTTCTCTATTATTTCAGAATATAAGAGAACTTCACTTCCATATATATATATATATATATATATATATATATATATACTTATTATTATTATTATAATACATTGGCACCGTAATTGCAAAAATATTCAGTCAATCCTGATTAATTGCATTTTTCAACTACAAATTCTCACCAACCTTGTAGAGATATTTGAGCGAAAGCTTGAAATTTGTGCGAAATGAAAACATGCAAAGTGTATTTTGAGTCACAAACTGTTCTAATAACTTTCTTTGATCTTTGAATCCAATTCTTTTCCTGTAAAATACTGAAACTGTTGAATGATATGCCAGATGTACAACAGATATGGTATTTGAATTTGGCTTTGTGCTGGACATTTGAATAACTGTTTACTCAATAGTGTTTTCCAAAACATTTATCTTCAGCACAAACATGCACACAGCCATGTGGTTTGCATAGAGCTTATTAAAGAACTGTAGCATCCTCCCGCAGATGCATGCTGCTTCCTGTTTTGGCGATGCTATGTTGTGTACTCGATGGTCTACGACGCATGAATCCATTATTTGCACTGCGTGTCTCAGGTTGCTGCACTTGCGTGTACACAATACATTCCCTTAGTAAGACATGCAATAATCAGTTTATATAACTTGGATACAGTTGCATGACTACTACTGTATAGTGCATGTCTACTTCAGGAGGGAGACAAGTTTATTTCCAGTGGATCTTTATCTGTGACCAAGGGTGAGGCTGAAGGTAGGTGCAGCTACAGACTTTTCACGAAACAGAGTTGTAAAGATAAATGACGACCGTGCACTCTGGCCGTGACACAAATCCGGATGCCTGAAGATAGTACTGGTCAGAATGGTCATCATCATTTAATGTATACCAGCAGAGGGAGAACAAGGTGAAGACAGGTAAAGTGTGAAGTAACAGAACAGGCTCATTTTTTAAATCAGGTCAGAGGGGTTGCACAAAACACGGATGGGGCCGTTTGTCAGTGTCCTTAGTTTGCCGTATAGTGTTCCAATCATGGATGCGTGGATTTGTATTACCAAGAATTACAGTTTCCACAGCTTTATCCGTGTAAGTGTTGTACAAAATTGAATAAGTCGCCCTTGGTAAGCAGACCACAAGACAGAGATCATTTTAATTTCCTCTCACCAGACAGCGTCCGTTGACACACACAGCTCCAGGTACTTTGTCGCAGGCGGTGCCATCAAGCACACGTCCAAAGTTGTAGTAGAAGTTATGACCCAAGGCCAGACAGCTCAGCTCACAAGGGTTGGAGCCTGTTACAGGAGATGTTCAGTCATTGGCTTGTTTCTTTTAATGGGGTTGGACAATGTCACAGTAAAATGCTGCTAGCTGTTTTACTGATCACCAACAGCCCAATAAAGCAAAACGTACCAATGCTGGCAAGGTAAATCATTATTACTATTATATCCATCCATCCATTATCTGTATCGCTTCTCCTCCCCAAGGGTCGCGGGATTACTTTTATTTAGATATGATATCTAAATATTACATTTAACAATTCTTTTAACAAGCTGAATGAAATCAAAGACATGTTAACTGAAATGACTTAAAAAGATAGGAAACATCTTCATGTGATCACGCAAAAGTCTCTCAATGGCTGTTGTTTGTTTAGAAATCTCACAAGATAATGAAATGTATTTTCATATCCCATTAGGCCAGTCCTTCTCAAATAGGGGCCGGGCCCCCCTGGGGAGGCACAATGCAATGCCAGGGATGGGGCACATGTGACCTCAGGGAACAAGTTTTTCCCATACTACAAAAAAGTGTAATTACATATCCACTGCAGTAGGTGGCAGTAATGCTGTCACTGTCAGTGTGTAGGTAGGGAGCATTAGCTCCTCTGCAAAGCTGAACGAGCTTCCGGTTTTTTCATTTGTTCCAAGCTACTGGGACGCCATCTGGAGGAAAAATAACCTCATTGTCTAAAATTGGTTTAATGTGGGTTTTTGTAATAGGTATGTTCAATAGCTTTTTATAGACCCAGGAAAAGCTCTGTGGTGTGGTAAGATTTTTATTTGAACACTTTCACCGGTGAGCCTGTACTATAAAGTTTATATTCTATAGTGAGGGGATGAAGTCGGATCGCTCAGTCATGAAGCTTCGCGAAAACATTTACCCTGTTTTATCATTAGTTGTCTTTTATGATTCAAAAGCTCAATTTTGTTGCCTCTGCACCATAGAATGTGACAATAAGGGCTTTCGTGGTTGCACCTACTGTGGAACAGCAAATGTTTTTCGATTCCGACTTAAAAAAATCTCTCTCTCTCTCTCATCCCAGACGCCAAACGACCAATCGTTGAGTATGTTACACTACACGGGCTGCGATACAGCAAAACAATTCAAATTCGGCTATGAGACACTACACATCTGTCGACCCAAAATCAGGCTACATTTGTGTCGTCTGCTATCTGCATTAATTTCACATCTAATGAAAGTGATGTAAAGCGTCATGCATAGTCTCACTGACCTCCATGAAAAGTAGTCCATCTGAAGGAGCTTCCTGTGACCAACTGTTTGTCATTGAAAGCGGCACACTGCATCTCTCGGAAATCTTGTGAGCCAGGAGGACACTCCTACACAGAATGCATTGGCATGAAGGCATTTGTAATGCTGGGTATGATATTTATTTCCAACCCAGAGAAATTGCAATCCCAACCCTAGAAGTAAACTAACATGCAAATGAAGCCTGCGAGAATCAAATGGCAGCTCATATGTAGCTGCACTGATGTGAGTTCCCATCAGAGTGCAGAAAACATGCCTGGGAATTGTGGCTATTTACTGTACCGGAGGCTTGCCGTGTACAAGTACAAAGTGCAATATGCACTCACATTCATCCTGAAACAAGCTTGAACTCATCTGTGAGATCGTCTACACGCAAGTATGGGCTGTGCGGCGATTGCTTGTCCAAACACACCCACTCACAACTCCTCATGTACTGTATCGAACGCGGTGGCAGCCCCGACGCCCGACTGCAACGCGATAGCATGAAACTCAAAGTGGCGCAGTGAAGACAAAGGTTAATATGTCCGTGAAATTCCAGTTCACACCCTGAAAGGTCTCAGCCGCAACATTATCCCCGAACACGCCCACGTGCTCTACTTCAGGAGCAAACATCAGCCTTTGTCTAAAAATATTTGCATTGAAAATTGCGTGGCAATTTTGTACAGTGTGTGGTATGCTGAATGACCTTAGTATTGCAGATCTTGTATTGCCTCGGATCACCTCCACAGGGTCCACCCACGGGGTTTCTGACAAAGACAAAAATGCCACAAAATAAAGATTGTCTTCAGTCGGAAATAACTGCTGACCACCAAAATATTTATTTTTACCAGAAATTAATTCTAAATGTTTGATCTAATAGTTTATATTTTTTGGTAAGAATGGTTCATTTTTTATGTGATTCAAATGTGGAAAGAAATGATATCATCCCGCCCTAGCAGAATAACCCTTGTGAAAAGCAGGATTTTCCGATCTTTTTCTTTTTTTTTTTTTTTGTCGTATACATTCTACGAGGGCTTGACAGTTAATATGGGGCACATCTTAACCGATATTGTTCCTCAGTGACTATGGGCGAAAACAGTGGCGGGACACCAACTCCAAAATAACCAGGGTGTGAAGGATAACACCTAATGTGGTTTTCACTTCTCCCACCTGTTGTGTTGAAAGCAATTGCTACTGGATGACAAGTAAGTTACTCCGTACACGATGCGAAAGGACACAAAAGAACTTCAACTGTATGTATAGGGAGTGAAATGACAACAATTTGACATTCTCTTTAAGCAATCAATGTATTTGTCCCACTTTTTGGTGCCAGCCCAATATATTGTAAGATGTTCCTAACCTGGTGATGCAGGTTCGTGTGCGCACAGAAGCACCGGCCCCACAACTTCGTGAGCACACGGACCAGCCGCTCCAGCTTGCCCATTCGTTCCGAAAGTGCAGCTGGCGTCGGGTGCGTGCAAGGCGGCCCAAAGAGCTTTCACCATAAGGATCCCATGCAGAAGGCCAGGAAGCTTGAGCCTGAGAGAGAAAATAAAGGTGGACTCTTGAATAGCAACATGGAAAGTAACATGCAATATGGGAAGCTGTAGTCACGTTGGACCTTCCTGAGGGATCCTGGATCAAGGGCAAAAAACTTCAGCTGCGTCAGTGCGGAGAGACAGAAAGTAGCAGTAGCCAAGGGCGCTGCCATGGATTTTGGTCCCCATGAAAAGAAATCTTACTGGGGCCCCCCCACAGCCGGTGGAAAATGTTGATACCGTTTTACATAAACTATGCATTTTGTTGATATTTTTGATAAATCCCATATTTGTGAACACAATTGGTAGCGTAAGCACTGACAAAACAATGAAATTCATGTTTTTTTTTATTATTTGATGAAAGGCTGAAACCCTACAGCCCAAAACCAACTATTTCTTTAAATAATCGAACATAAAATCCTCTAGAGTAATTACCAGAAATTCAAAATTTCAATACTAAATAAGCTCTTTCATTAAAATGAAATTCATTTATAATCTGTGACGAAACAAATAAAATCTCTACAAACACCACCAAAAACTAAATGGCCAATTGCCTTTCATGATTTATTGTCATTTGAACATTATCACATCTATAAAAATCAAACAAGCAAACAATAAAATAATAATAATAATATAAATAAATAAAATCAGCAGCAGATGTTAAAGTAACGACTTAGTGTAACAATATAAGCTACTTTGCTTTCCGTTTTTGGCCACCGGACTTCAAAGGGATCTTGCCGTCTCCGCCTTCACTCACTGTCTTATAATGTGAAAAGCTGTCGGTCTCTGCAGGCTGGAGCGGGTGGACTGAACCATATGACGTAAATGGAGAGAGGGAGGCGTTGAGAAAGTTTCCTCAACAAATACACTTACTGTTGCCACCATCCATCCATTATCTGAGCCGCTTCTCCTCACGAGCGCTGCGGGGCCTGCTGGAGCCTATCCCAGCCATCTTCGGGCAGTAGACGGGGGACACCCTGAACAGGTTGCCAGCCAATCCGGGCAATTTAGATTGTTCAATCAACCTAAGATGCATGTTTTTGGAATGCGGGAGGAAACCAGACTACCCAGAGAAAACCCACGCAGACACGGGGAGAACATGCAAACCGCACACAGGAAGGCCGGAGCCACAATTGAACCCTTCACTGTTGGACTGTGAGGCCATCGTGCTGTGTTGAATTTTGATTCATTGCATACTTTCACTGGAAATTAGGCAAGAAAGTGACACAAAGAGACTGTGGGAGAAGAGAACGAATGAATGATGAAAAAATGTTTTTTTTTTCTACCAACATGACACGTCTATTGGCTTCTTCCACACTTTGCGCCAACACCGCCATATGCTGACAGAGGCTCAGTACATTCACTTTGACTCGCTTTTCTGACAGTAAGAGTGACTCAATATGACACACACGTTCATTGAATATGGGAGACAGGCGGTTGAACGTCAGCATCTTCATACGTACGGCAAATGAAACAACACAAGGGCACAGCGCTGCCTCCCTTGCCTATCTCCAGATGGATGGAAAGAATTCTACGAGACATTAATGAATACATTCGCATTAACTGCGTAGAAAATACTTTCATTTGGCATTTTCATCATACCTTTACTGATACAGTATTTTTGTGCGTGCATGTATGTGTAGGTGTGTGTGTGTGTGTGTGTGAGAAGAAAACAAGACAGAGGGCAAAAGGTGTGGACAGAGAATTGCTTATGATTCCTTTCGGAAAGTATGGCATTGCCAGGAAACCACCCAGAAAATGCACCACCTCATTAGCCTGTAGGATAAGGATCATCACAACCCAACAACAAAAGTGATTAAAGAAATCTCAGAGGTGCTCCTCAAACACATTCCAGAATGTGTGCCCTTGAGCTAGAGTGAAACTGGCAACATTCCCACCAGTTTCTCATTCAGGAGCTGACTCACACCCACTTAACTCTTCCTTAGCACACACACTCAACAGCTGTGTGTCTATCAGCGTCAGCTGCCGTGTATGGGCCCAGAATGATGTGCGAGCTGAAAATGTGTGAAAAATACGTGTCAAGTAGGAGTGTGTCACATGTGTTTACCACTGTGAAAAAGAGGAAGCATGAGATACCTGATGTTACATTAAGATTAATATCTATTAATATACTCTCAAAGTTTTGTTAGTTTCATATGAACAGTGTTTGACCTGAATTGCCAATGTATGTTGTGAAGTTCCAGTGAAAAGAAAAAAGGTCAACTACAGCTCACTGAAGTTCTTTGACTGTGCCTCACAAAATAGATTCTGACAGTCTCGTACACACACACAATCATGTTTCCATCCCAACATTGCAGTGACATGAGCTCATTTCCTAGAGATGCTTTCACATTTCATACCATACTTCAACATCTTTTAAACCACAATTAATCTGATGGACCGTACCGATTTGCTCCTGAGTCCGAGCAGAGTATTTCAAGATACGTTTATAGTCCAACCGCCACACTTTAAAAACTCTCCTCAAAGGGACAACACATTGGGCAAAAAACATAAGAGAGCGACATGGGCAATGACTCTTCATCATTCTCCATGCCAGTGTCACCTGAGGTTGCCCTTATTAGTGGCACAGCTGGTCAAATTAGTGTGGACAACAGTCGTTAAAGACATTGTATAGCAATCCCCATCCTCGCACACGAAAGATGTGGGACGAGTGAAACAAAAACATGAGTCAGGTACAATCTGACACAAAATCAAGAGTTGCACTAAGCGATTATTGTTTGATCAGGAAGGTCACAACGATGTTCGCCAACAGTTGTAATGGTTTTAGGGTCTGAACGTGTTCAAAATTTCATGGAGACGAGAAAAAACTGTTTGCAACCATTAAAACCCTTTAAGAATGTCTGGCAAACATCTTTGCAACTGTTTGCAACATTGAGCAAACCGTGACAAAAAAACACGCACACACTTACAAACCTTCACCACTCAATGAGATACGGGCATAAGGGTTGCGAGTGACTCGACATTTTCAGGGAGCCCAAACGTCTGTTGAAAACTGATTCCTGGTTTTCCTCAATTTTAAAGACTTGATATGGGAAGATGGCACAAATCTAAACTTGTTGGTGCGGCTCACAAATATTGGAGTTAACTTAGTGGAGCGAAACAACATTTTTCACAGAACTCCAAAAGGTCTCAGAGAGAAATCTGCATAGCCAACAGCAACAAAAGCAAGAATCAGACGCTACCACTGCTCTCAGTGGCCGTTTCAGCCAAGGAGAATGAAATGGGGAACAAGTGAAGAGTGACGCTTGTCTTCTTGAAGACGTGAGTATTAAAGCGGTCAAAATGGGAAACTAGATTAAATGCTGGATTTTTTTCGTGCGTTAAGGTGATTCACTTGTTTGATAAATGTCAAGAAGCATTTTAAGGATTTTACCGAGCTCAGAAAATGCAAGAATTTTCTCAAATTTACATTTCTACATGACCACAGACATTAATATTCTTTGATGATGAATATTGTCAAATGGACAGTTGAAGGGGCGTATAAAAATGCTTATGTAACTATTACTTAAGCTAATTTGTCAGTGCACTCCACAGATGTGGAGCGTTCTATGACTGAGTTTCCTTTGGGTCAAAATGACTAGCGCCGCCCCTGGTACAGTTGAGATTGATTGCCAACCGATTACAGGGCATGTGTAAACAAACAACCAATCACAATCACATTCATGCCCATGGACAATATAAAGTCTTGTATTAATCTCCATGGAAAAGCATGTGGAGCTCATGCAAGCTCCACATAAAAAGAAATACTGAAACATTCAACCGTTTACACCACCATGTACACATTTTAATATGTATGAATTCAATAAGTCAATAAATACAATAATATAATCAAATATATATATATATATATATATATATATATATATATATATATATATATATATATATATATATATATATATATATATATATATATAAAAACACATCTTTTAGGCAACCCCATCAGGCCTGCCATTATTTGTTCCAGTAGTCACGGAAGGCAATATAAAGCAAGCATGCCTCTCTTGGAGGTTAAGCAGTATTCCCAGGATCAATTACTGTGTAGTTGACCTTGAAGGCCCCACTGTGTAAATACTCAGTCATGCCACCTATAACGATACATCCACAGTGACACAGGAAAAACAATCTTAATTCAAATGTTGACTTCATTTGAAGATATAGAGTTGTTTAAGGTGTAAATGATGCAAAAATCCCCCAATCGTGTCATTCATGGTTTGCGGTCTGTGGGGGTTCGGGTTAGGGGGCCTGCCAAGCTTTTTCCCCTTTTCCCTAGGTTCCGGCTGTTTTCCGCCAGGCACGCCTCCGACCGGAGAGGGCGTCGGCTCCTGCGCACCTGCTGCCCATCATCAGCAATCACCGCGGGGGTTTAAAGCTCAGCGCTGCCAGGAGCCAGACGCCGGATTATTCCGTGACCTACCTCGGTACCCGGTCCACGTCGACGTTCGCCTCGTGCACGTCCGCGCTTTGTGTTATGCAACCCGAGTTAACCATTGTCTTTCCTCGCTCTCCCTCCAGCCGCCCAGCGCCAGCCCGAGCCCGATCCTCCGCCGCCAGCCGCCGAGCCCCGGAGCGTCGATCGCACCTCGTACGCCCGTACGCCGCCTGCCTGCCCTTCTCAGCCTCCGCCGGCTCGCCGCCGCCTTCGCCTCCACGCCGCTCTCCGCGCCCGCGTTCCTCCCGCCACAGCGCCAGTGCACACTCAGCGCGCCGTCTCCGCTGCACCTCCGCGAGCGCACATCTCGCCACCCCGGCGAGCACCCCGGCGCTGACTCGCCGCTCCTCCACCTGTCCTCCTGCCCTGCTACCGGCACCCGTTCCTCTCCCCCCGAACCCTTCAATAAATCCTCCTCAACCATCCTCGCTTGCTCTTGGGTCCAGTTTTCCTTTCTCACGGTTCCCTGAACCGTTACAGAATAATCCGGCCTCAATGGACCCAGCGAGCTCGGATTCCCTCCAAGAGGCCCTCTCCCACCAAGGCAGACAGCTGGGAAGACACGAGAGGATGATGCAGGAGTTCATGGACTCCGTCCAGGCTCTCCACCACCAACTCGCGCTCCTTTCGAAGCAGGTCAGCTCTCTTCCCTCTGCTTCCGGCCTCCCGGAGGGCACCTCCCCGGTCCCTTCTCCCCCTCCTCCGCCCGCCGTGTTCCCTCCGAGCGGTAGGGAACCCCATGTTCCCACGCCGGAGCCATTTTCCGGTGATCTGGGCTCTTGTAGCCACTTCATTTTGAGTACCTCGTTGGTGTTCGATCTCCAACCCCAAAGTTACCCGACCGATCGAGCTCGAATCGCCTACATGGTGAACCTGCTCCGCGGCCGCGCAGCGAAATGGGCTACCGCCTTGTGGGAGGCATCGGCGCCGGCGATGGCCTCCTACCCCGATTTCTGTCTAGAGCTGCGGCGGGTGTTCGACCATCCCGTCAAGGGACGCGAGGCCACCCGCCGATTGCTCGCACTCCGGCAGGGTTCCCGGTCCGCCGCCGACTTCTCGGTGGAATTCCGCATCCTCGCCCACGAGTGCGGGTGGAATGAGCCCGCGCTCCGGGGAGTGTTCCTCGATGGTCTGACGGACCAGCTCAAGGACGAGCTGGCCGTCCGTGACGAGACCACCTCCCTCGAAGACCTCATCGCCCTGGCCATAAAGGTGGACAACCGGCTGCGGGAGCGGCAGTCTGATCGGACGCGAAGGTCGCCCCGACCAACGGCACGCCCCGCCACGCCTCCCGCCGACTCCCGTCCTCGGCTTCCGGTCTCGCCTCCCGTCGGTCAGGAGGAGCCCATGCAGCTGGGGAGGACCCGCCTGGATCCCCAGGAACGCCAGAGGCGCCTCTCGAGCCAGCTATGCCTCTATTGTGGCAACCCCGGTCACTACATCGCCGATTGCCACGTGAAGCCAAAAGAGGGGGCGCCGCTGATCAGGAGTCCCGCGGCGAGCCATAACGTGTCAGCTACGGGCTCCTCTTCACGCATGTCCATCCCAGCCCGCCTCCTATGGCAAACCCAGTCCCTTTCGATCACCGTCCTGGTGGACTCCGGAGCGGACGGAAACTTCCTAGACCTGGCTCTGGCTCGCCGGCTGGGGGTTCCCCTGGAGCCTCTCCCTTCCCCTCGGCGCGTGGTGGCCCTTGATGGGCGCC
The DNA here is from genome assembly GCF_059441095.1 of Idiotropiscis lumnitzeri. Classification (NCBI taxonomy): domain Eukaryota; kingdom Metazoa; phylum Chordata; class Actinopteri; order Syngnathiformes; family Syngnathidae; genus Idiotropiscis; species Idiotropiscis lumnitzeri. The sequence continues at coordinate 7,411,608 of NC_142395.1, read as the reverse complement.
TCATCTCCCAGGTCTTTCAGCAGACGGGACCCCTAACCCTTATTGTCTCCGGTAACCACCGGGAGACTATCCAGCTCCTCCTCATTCACTCGCCACAAGTCCCCCTGGTCCTGGGTTTCCCGTGGCTGCAGTTACACAACCCCACGATAGATTGGAGGAGATGCTCCATCACCGGGTGGAGCGAGCTTTGCCACTCACAGTGCCTGCTATCCGCCGACCCGGCTCCCCGATCGGCCCCTCGCTCCCCGGTTCCACCCGACCTGGCATCCGTGCCCTCGGACTACCATGACCTGGCCCAGGTCTTCTGTAAGGACCTCGCCCGCACCCTTCCTCCCCATCGGCCCTATGACTGCGCCATAGACCTCCTTCCCGGGGCCCCGCTTCCCAGCTCCCGGCTGTACAACATCTCCCGTCCGGAGAAGGAGGCCCTCGAGACCTACATCCGCGACTCCCTGGCGGCCGGTCTTATTCGGCCCTCCTCCTCGCCCCTGGGAGCGGGGTTCTTTTTCGTTAAAAAAAAGGACTCCTCCCTTCGCCCCTGTATTGACTTCAAGGCCCTAAACGGCATCACTGTCAAGAACAAGACCTCGCTGCCCCTCATAGACCCCTCGTTCGAGCCCCTCTGCGACGCCCAGGTCTTCTCCAAACTAGATCTACGAAACGCTTACCATCTGGTTCGCATCCGGGAGGGGGACGAATGGAAGACGGCTTTCAACACCCCCCTCGGACATTTTGAATATCTTGTTATGCCCTTCGGCCTCACCAATGCTCCCGCCGTCTTCCAAGCCCTCATGACTGACATTCTCCGGGACATGCTCAACCGTTTCGTTTTCATTTACCTGGATGACATCCTCATCTTCTCCCGATCCCTCGAGGACCATCGCCGCCACGTCCGTTCAGTACTCCAGCGCCTCCTGGAGAACCGTCTATTCGTCAAGCCTGAAAAGTGTGAGTTCCACGTACCATCGATCCACTTTTTGGGCTACGTCATCGCCCGGGGTCAACTCCAGCCGGACCCCGCCAAGATCCAGGCGGTGGTGGAGTGGCCTACTCCCACCACTCGCAAGGAACTACAACGCTTCCTGGGGTTCGCCAATTTCTATCGACGCTTCATCCGTAATTACAGCAAGGTTGCCAGCCCCCTCACGGCACTCACCTCCACCCTTACCCCCTTTCAGTGGACTCCAGCAGCGACACAAGCTTTTGGGCACCTCAAGGAAGCCTTCACCAGCGCCCCGGTCCTCAGACACCCCGATCCCGCACTCCAGTTCATTGTGGAGGTGGATGCCTCCGACACGGGGGCGGGAGCTGTTCTCTCCCAGCGGGATCCCGACACCCACAAAACTCATCCGTGCGCCTTCTTCTCCCGACGCCTGTCCCCCGCGGAGAAGAATTATGACGTCGGAAATCGGGAACTGCTGGCAGTCGTCTGGGCCCTCCAGGAGTGGCGTCACTGGCTGGAGGGTACCGCCGTCCCCTTCCTCGTCTGGACCGACCATAAAAATCTGGCCTACCTGCAGGCGGCCAAGCGGATGAACCCCCGTCAAGCCCGTTGGCACCTTTTCTTAAGCAGATTCAATTTCACCCTTTCCTTCCGTCCCGGGTCGAACAACGGCAAGGCGGACGCCCTATCCCGGATGTTCGCTCCACCTGCCAGTCCGGAGATCACACAGACCATTCTCCCTTCCTCCTGTCTCCTGGGGGCGGCCTCCTGGGAGATCGAGCGCACGGTTCGCGAGGCGCAGAAGACCCAACCCGATCCCCGACCTGACCCCTCGGATCTCCTTTTCGTCCCCGATGCCGTACGCTCCCAGGTACTCCAGTGGGGGCACTCTTCCTCGCTCACCTGCCACCCAGGCGTCACGCGTACCCTTCGTTTTCTTCAAGCGCACTTCTGGTGGCCCAGTATGGCAAAAGACACACGGGAATTCGTGCTGGCCTGCTCGGTCTGCGCCCGCGGTAAGGCCTCACACTCGGCCCCGGCAGGTCTTCTCCACCCCCTGCCTATCCCGAGCCGCCCCTGGTCCCACATCGCTGTGGACTTCGTCACGGGCCTTCCTCCATCCAACGGACACACAGTCATCCTCACTATCATCGACCGCTTCTCCAAGAGCGTTCACTTCGTTCCCCTTCCCAAGCTACCCACCGCCTTGGAGACGGCCACGCTCCTGACACAACACGTCTTCCGGCTCCACGGCCTCCCGCAAGACATCGTCTCAGACCGGGGTCCACAGTTTTCATCCCAGGTATGGAAGGAATTCTGTAAGGCAGTGGGCGCCACAGCCAGCCTCTCGTCAGGTTACCACCCTCAGACCAACGGGCAGACCGAGCGGGCCAATCAGGATCTGGAGGCAGCGCTGCGGTGCGTGGTAGCCCGGAACCCCGAGACGTGGAGCGAGGCTCTCTCGTGGATCGAGTACGCCCACAATTCCCTCTCCTGCGCCTCGACAGGTATGTCCCCGTTCATGGCATGTCTTGGCTACCAGCCCCCCCTTTTTGCTGAGCAGGAGCGCGCAGTGGCAGTTCCCTCGGTGGAGGAACACATCCATCGGGCCAAGGGAGTCTGGGCGGAGGTGAAGGCTTCCCTCACCCGCTCGGCGCAACGCAACAAGCAGCTGGCGGACCGTCGTCGAACCCCGGCCCCAGACTACCAGCCCGGTCAACAAGTCTGGCTCTCGACCCGCGACCTTCCCCTCCAGACCGAGTCACGTAAGCTGTCCCCGCGATACATTGGTCCCTTCCCCATCACCAAGATCATTAACCCCTGTTCTGTCAGACTAAAGCTCCCCGATTCCCTCAAGATCCACCCCACCTTCCACGTTTCTCTCCTCAAGCCGGTCTCTTCCAGCGTCCTAAGCCCTCCGACCATCTCCCCTCCACCCCCCCTGATGATCGATGACCACCCAGCCTTCACGGTCTCCAAAGTGTTGGACGTTAGACGTCAGGGGAGGGGGTTTCAGTTCCTCGTGGACTGGGAGGGGTACGGTCCGGAGGAACGTTCTTGGATCTCCCGCAAGCTCTTCATTGACGACTCCCCGATCCGGGAGTTTTACGCCACACACCCGGACAAACCAGGAAGGACGCCAGGAGGCGTCCGTTGAGGGGGGGGTACTGTGGGGGTTCGGGTTAGGGGGCCTGCCAAGCTTTTTCCCCTTTTCCCTAGGTTCCGGCTGTTTTCCGCCAGGCACGCCTCCGACCGGAGAGGGCGTCGGCTCCTGCGCACCTGCTGCCCATCATCAGCAATCACCGCGGGGGTTTAAAGCTCAGCGCTGCCAGGAGCCAGACGCCGGATTATTCCGTGACCTACCTCGGTACCCGGTCCACGTCGACGTTCGCCTCGTGCACGTCCGCGCTTTGTGTTATGCAACCCGAGTTAACCATTGTCTTTCCTCGCTCTCCCTCCAGCCGCCCAGCGCCAGCCCGAGCCCGATCCTCCGCCGCCAGCCGCCGAGCCCCGGAGCGTCGATCGCACCTCGTACGCCCGTACGCCGCCTGCCTGCCCTTCTCAGCCTCCGCCGGCTCGCCGCCGCCTTCGCCTCCACGCCGCTCTCCGCGCCCGCGTTCCTCCCGCCACAGCGCCAGTGCACACTCAGCGCGCCGTCTCCGCTGCACCTCCGCGAGCGCACATCTCGCCACCCCGGCGAGCACCCCGGCGCTGACTCGCCGCTCCTCCACCTGTCCTCCTGCCCTGCTACCGGCACCCGTTCCTCTCCCCCCGAACCCTTCAATAAATCCTCCTCAACCATCCTCGCTTGCTCTTGGGTCCAGTTTTCCTTTCTCACGGTTCCCTGAACCGTTACACGGTCTTGCCAACCTGCAACAAGATTGAGTGCTATTTCCTGATCGACAGAGGGGAAAACTCTTCAGGTCTTTAAAGATCTAATGTAATGTAATTCCAGAAAATGTCAAAGACCAGTTAACGGGACAATAAACAATGGCTGACTAGTCACTCTGCTTTCTTCAAATGACGTCACTCGCCAGAGATTGTCAAACGTGCGTTTTTGTTGTTAAGCACGTTGCTATTGGTCTCATTATGAATCTGGGTGGGTTGCATTAAAAGAAAAAGAAAAAAATGTAAAAAGTATACAGTAAAAGACAATTTACAAATCAAATGATAAAAAAAAACGAGTGTCGCTGCAAGAGTTTCGTGCTGAGGGTATAGTCTCGCTCAGTGTCTGTTTGTGGCAGCCACACCCAGTGGGAGGATGGTGTTGACGCTTTCCTGACGGCAAGGCAAACAATGAAAAAGAGATACCACGGGCAATGGGGAACAGCGCTGTGCAGTGCGTATCGAAAGCATGATCTGGTGGAAGTGCTGTGATTAGTCAAAATGCGCTGGATTTCCCGCAAAGAACCCGAGAGCACATATTGCAAAAATGGTAGTATTTAAGTTTGTCAAACATTGGAAAAGAAGATGTAAGGCAAGAAAAAAGAAGTAGCAGAGATTGTGGTGGTTTCTGTGTGGGTGATACAGCATATCCTACTCGCCACTCATAAAACCTAAGCACATTTGGCAACACCTACATTTCTATGACATCACTTCAATGCCTTTCTGTGACTCTTGCAGTCCCTCTCTGTATTCTTTGTTGCACGTTGCAACCTGCTGATGATTCACCAACAAACAGGCACACATTAATTTGTGATCTATTCATTTTTCAATTTAGCACAGTAGTTGCAATTGTTCAAACACTTTTTAAGGCAACAGCTTGATAAACAAAAAACAAGTTGCAAGTCATTTTAAACAAATCAAAAATGTCACTACACATTTACGACACAGCCTAGCTACTGCGATTGAAATGTTTACGTGACACTCGTTTCGATTGGCAAAAGGATTATACCACCCCTGTAAATCAGAATAAAATTTCATTGGGATTCTGCCTTTTTATTCCATCTGAGGTGTTTATATTGAGTGTTTTTATTCCGTTTGGGCATTCCGATATATTCAGAATCCAAGCTAATGTGTTAGACAATTGATGGACGCTTGACAAACTGACTAAAATGCCTCTTTTGCCATATAAGCTTATGCATTGTAGTATGAAAAAAGGTGGGTTTTGGAAAAAATTATAATCTGCTCTGTGTTGCTACAGTGCTCTTTGCAGGCTTACGTCATTATATAATCAGCCCCTGAGAGGCACTGGAAATGAGCAGAGGCTTTTCAGATGTTGCCGTGCAGTGACTTGTCTTGATGACTTACACTCTGCAGGGAGGACAGGCAGGCGGGAGCGACTAGCAGCAGGACAAAGGTCAGGGCCTCGCACACAGTCAGCTTCCTGCAGACACATAGAGACACAAACAATGGATGTGGACTCATGTTAGATAAATACAGAGGTGAAGGTGCATCAGCAGGCGAGGCAGGCAAACTGAAAATTGATGTTCAGAATCAGAATCAGGATCAGAATCAGAATCAGGATTAGGATCAGAATCAGAATCAGAATCAGAATCAGGATTAGGATCAGAATCAGAATCAGGATTAGGATCAGAATCAGAATGCCTTTTATTGTCATTATACTCAGTGTACAAAAATATTGGAGCGCTCTCCTCTCCAGTGCAAATATAGATATTAAAAATAAAATAAATAAAAATAAAATCAAACAGGAAAAGTGCACTGGGTGCCACATTGTGTTGCAGTTCTACAAGGGAAAGGTAGTTGCGTGCGATCGTTCAGCATGGAGATGGCTCGTGGGAAGAAACAGTTTTTCAGTCCGTTAGTCTTTGTCTTGATGCACCTGTAGCAGAGTATTATCTTTGATTATCTTGTGAGCTCTGCTGAGGCACCGGGTGGTGTAGATGTCCGACAGGAAGGGGAGGGGGGAGCCAATAATCCTCTGCGCTCTTTTGACTTTCCTCTGGAGCCTCAATCTGTCTGCTTCAGTGCAGCCGCCGTACCAGGTAGAGACACAGAAAGTCAGCAGGCTCTCGATGGACGAGTGGTAGACGGCAAGCAGCAGCTTCTTGTCCAGGTTGAATTTCCTGACGACCCTCAGTAAGTGCAGATGCTGGTGGACCTTCTTTATTACTGTTGTCATGTTGTTTGTCCTGGCGAGGTCATCGGAGATCTGTACTGCCAGGAACTTGAATCAAATAGCTTTTGGCCACAGAGGTCTTCAGAATTCAGATCAGTACCTTGATGCACATATTAGCTGTTGCGCTACTGTGAGTTTGTGTAGTAAAGCAACTTGGTCAGAAAACACCATCATCTCAAACAATTTTTTTCAATTATTTTAAGGCACAATTTTTGGAGGCAATCCTTCCAACCAAATGTTTTCTCTCAATGAGACATGTGCACCTGTCGCCAGTTTGATGGCTGCCTTTTCCAGCCCGCATGTTTTCCACAGCTGTTCAATAAGATTTTGATCACGGCTCTTTGGAATAGTCCAAATAGTCCAGTGTTTTGGTCTTAGTCATTTTTACATTCATTTTTTTATTTGGATTTGAGGTGAGGTACAACCTGGGCATGTAGCCAGTCAGTTGCAGGGCACATACATACAAAAAATCATTTACACTCCCATTCACAATTAGAGACAAATTAGAGTCTTCAATTTAACAGAGAAGAATGTCTTTGGAATGTGGGAGGAAGCCGGAGTATGGTGAGAACATACAAATGTTTACGCCAAGATGCTCCAAAGAAGCTAGATATCCATGCTAAGCATTTAACATCTCTTTTGCTCATCTACTCTACGTACAGTCTGTCTGCAAATGCAGTTTTTGGTGTACTAGCACAGCGACACACTTGAGCAGCTTCTAGATAAGACCTTCACTCAAAGCTTTAGCTCTGTTCAGCGGTGTACGCAGTTAAGATGCACTTTACCAGCGGGCAAACACGCCTCCCTGTGACTAATCAAAAGACAAGTGTATTTTCTGAGAAGTGATACAGCCATCCTGGAAAGAACAGCCCCCCTGTCTCCTTTTAAACACTTCCTGGCAATGCTCTGCTGTCAGACACACTGTCGCCTCTTTGCAATGTCATGATCACACTCTCTGGACAAAGTGTCGATGTAAGACGCTTGGAAAGCTGCCCACTTGATCTTCTCTTTTTACCACACAACTTTTTTTTTTTTCAAGTCAGTCTGTCGTCCATCACTCAGACTCTTTTGTCTGGAACCCAAAGCGTTTGGAGATGCCTTTTGGCTCCAACCCAGGTCAGTAGTTGGTTCGTCCAATTAAACGATACACATCTCGCTCACACTTGGCTGAGCAGGTCCACCCCTCAGCTCCTCTCTTAGATTAGCATGGGTATTCATATCAGAGGAAGAAGGTCACGTTAACCAAAACAACAGCAAGGGACTAATCATCGTGGCGGAAGAAATTACCTTTTTTGTTTCACATCACTATATAGTGACTGTCCCGTTGCAGCAAGTGCAGACTGGATGGTTTGGAAACTGTGCTGTGTATTTTTCCGCCACGTAATTTGATTAATTATTTCCTGCAATTTCAAAACTGGCTGGTGTAATTTAACCATCATATAGAACAACAAATCTGTCAACTGACAAGTCAATACAAACCTTTACGCCTTCTATCTTAAGTGTCTGTTTGAACAATATTCCAAATGTTCCACAGTATTATTAATAAAAGCCAATAATAAACATATAATTACTTTGCAGTACTGTGTGTTGTTTGCAAGGTAGCAATGATGTGTGTTCAACAAATTCGGGGAGCTAGGGCCATGCGTGAGTATTTATCAACTCATGAGCCAGATGTCTGTGACGTGGGCTCAGTTGTGGTCTTGCATTGACTCGGTGTTCAGAAACAGCAGTAAAAACAAATAATGCTCTAATTGCAGCTGCCACATTAAAATGTCATAGTAGAGAGTCATTGAAGCTCATTCCCAAAGTGGCCGTTTATAATGGAACCGAGCATCAAGTCGCTGGGAAAATGTGACAAAACAAAGGAATTAGAAGAATTATGGTGACACCAAAAAAAAGCCCTCACGGGGTAAACAATCAACAGGATCGTTAATTGTGTTTTGCACAAAGTGGTTCACACACTTACCTTCAAAAATTCAAACATTATGAAAATAAAATGATTTGGTCACAATAATATATTGACATGAATTAATAGTGACGCTGCTCTTTTTTCTGGGTTTGACTTTCTCCTGGCTCGGATTTGAACATGAAAAGATAGCAGTCGCAGACACTGACTGATTGCCCCCCCGAACTGCAGGGGCCCTTCAAGAGGTGAGAGGGGTCAGCCTGCCTCCTCCTGCTCTCATTAAGCCTATAGCAGCACATTAGTGCATAGCTTCAGGCCAGGGAGAGGGAAGTGGCTTTAATCAATGCGAGACGACTTGTTTATTTTAACTGACATTGCTTGCACACATGACAAGAGTGCGAGAGGGAAACACCCGACCCAAATGACAGTCGATTATACTTAAACATCGGCAACGGGAAACACTAGAATTACTGCTTGTTAAGAACAGTTACTTTCCTAATCTTGAGTTAGCAATTCAAGTAATACAATCATTTGTTTGAGGCTGCCATAATGACGGAATTGTTCAATCAGTCTGTTTTTGTAATTTACCAAAAAGTATTCTGGTTAAAATTAAGTTTTAAGGTCCGATTGATGGGAAAACTTAAAAAAAAGAATCAAAATTGACGAAAGAACTGATCTGTCACTGATCTCAAACGACATATACACTAAGATTATCTGTGAAACTCAATGAAAATAATGTCACGGCTACGCCCTTCAATGTGAAATGTCAGATCATGACGCTTATAGTAGAACAGCTTGCACATCTGTTTGCATCAGTAATCAATGTGTGCCCCAGTCTAGCACGTGCAAACATTTAGTAAATTAGGCCTTAAATGTGTTCATTTAACGTCCATTATATCAATAGATGATTGCTCACTGATGAGGTAGGTCATCAAATATTTGCTCTTGCACTGAAAATCACTTTCATCCTCAGCTTTACTTATGCAATGAATGAATAGCCTAACATTTAGATAGTGCAGAGCAAATTCCTCAATGGTACTTTCCATTAATTAAGAAAAAAAATGAAACAATTATTTTCATTATACTAGATGATGATCTATTGATTGGAGCTTTATGGTTTTGTCTAACATAAAGCATTCCGTTCACTTACAAAAGCATTCCAACCATTTTACCAATTCTACTTTGTGTTATAAACAACTGCACCTATCTTAAAACAGAGATTTGCCAGGAAAGTTTAAGAAATGCGAGAAAACCTCAGGATTAAGCAATAGTGGAGGGTCACATAAAACTTAACTGGCGGCTCACATTGCCGTCAGGACCGCTAAACACCAGTTTCATGCTGTTTGCAGGCAATAGATGTGATTATGGGGAAAGGGAAAGTCAGAATGTGTCCTCCGATCTATGAGAAGTGAATATCATCAAGATGGAAGACACCTGACTGAAGTTGCTGTGGTTATTCCAACTATCGGCAGCAGCTTTAAACGAGGCACCCACCAAGTGATGTCTTCCAACTTGAGGGCTCATCTTAACCTTTGATCCCCCCCACTTGAAATGGTCCAAAGACACAAGCAGTGTTTGGGATCGCCGGGTGGAGGGTCTGATCATTTTAAGGAGCATGCCACTGAATGGAGTGACACAACCTTTAACAGATGTTCAGTCTGAGGGCCCTTGCTCAACTCTGACCCCTGAATGTGCGGCGACTATGAATGAAGCAATAACAATCGAACACTCTGTGGCCCAACTCTGCATGTATTCACGAAACGAGCTTCTTTGAGAGCTAATGGGAGCTCTTTGTGCTTCAGCAGCTGCTCCTCTCAGAGGACATTTTAAAGCGGGCAAACTAAGTGTCATTATCAGTGAAGGAAACAAAATAGTGCTGCTCCGATTCACCAGCCACACATCGCGATCGGCTTTCTGTGGAAAAGTATGCGATTGGCATTTGTCGATCAGTACCTTTCATTGCCAATCACCAAAAGTAACCAACCGCAACTCCTACTTTGCAGCCTGCAGCCAACTTGAGACCAGATTCTGTGCAGTGTGGTGACCCCTCCCCCCTTTCATTAACACTGCATGTGTTACAAATCAAACCAATATTTGTGTATTTTCTGCACCGGTACTTTGAAATAATGTCCTGTTTTTGTATAATAAAGGGATGGAAATTTGCAAAGAATGTTTTATTTTAAACCTGATTTATCAGTTAATTGAAAATAAAAATGACAAGTTCATCGATCATTAAAATAAGTATTAGTGAGCAGCTGTAAAATTTAAGATCTGTTCAGGTAATGCATGTGATTGGTATCATTATTGATCATATTGTAATCAGCAGCAAAAAAAACAAAGTAACAACCTGATCGTAACGCCCACAAACCAAAATTTCAGCCCAAGTCCTCTTTGCAGGTGAAAAAAGATTGTGTCACCTGTACTGCCTTCCGCCATGTTTCGTAGCATCGTCATATACTGCCTATTTGTGTGTCGCATTCTCTTCTTCTTGATTGTACTTTTTTTTTTTTTGCTGTCGACATTGCACACTAGACGGAAGAAGGCGGAAGACACAAATGAGATGAAATGATACCTACATTTTGATACAATAACACTGGCTACTTTATGACAGTTTATTGATTAACCATTAATTAATTGTTTAATCCTGATAGATGACTGAATTAAGAAACTCTAGATCACACAGTTCGGTTTTGCTGCTGCCTAATTGTCTTGTCTGAAACTCTTGTTAATGACATTCGCTTCCCTTCACTTTGTTTTGCTTCACTTCACTTCCACGACAGAGAGAACAAAGTTGGTATACCGTCATACCTCAGGGATTATAAGATTATCTTTTTACAGCCACTTGGACTGAGACAGAGCACCAAGAGTCATCTGCAGTGCTCAAGATGCAACATGAACACTCAGAAAGGCATTAAATTATTCTTTGAAGAAACGTGTTTATGACACTTCTTATTAGCGTTAACTGGTTAACTTAAGTAGATATTCAAGTCACAAAGAGGGGAGGAAAAATACATCAGCATTGATGATATTTCTGTCCATCCATTTTCCACGTTCGTGATTCGAGTGGCAGGTGAGTTAAGGCACGAAGCGGGGATGCACCATGGAATGGTTGCCAGTTAATCACGCGCACAAATAGACCAAAGAAATTCACACAATAACCTAAAATAAGCTTTTTTAAATGTAAGCGGTCGACCCACACAAGCATGGAGAGAGAACATGCGAGGTGTAGAAATTAATATCAAAATGCAAGGTCATTTAAAAAGATCTTGCAACTTACTCAAAGTGTATGTAAGTATTATAAAGGGGTAAGAGTGAGAAACACGCTTGAAAAGTGAATCACAATATAATAATTTCATATCAGTCGTTATTGATACACTATAGTATAACAAATATTTTTTACCTCAAATGAACTAGTCAATTTAAAGATTCAAGAAGTCTTTTTAAACATATTGTACTTAGTAGGGCGGTGTGAATCATAATGTACGTATTTGATATCAGCATATCGATAATTTTTGATTTGGATTAAAATAAGCAAGATAAAATAAAAAAAATTGAAATTGATTAAAGATCAAACTATACCATTTGGCATTTTTTAGAATGTTTATTTTTTATTTTGTTGGTTTAAATACGTTGGTTTTTATTTTTAGAAAATTGTTCATTTTAGTTTTACTATTAGTTTGAGTTTTTTTCCAAACACATGGAGTATTTGTCAAGTGCAAGATAAAAAAGATAGGTCACAAAGCATTGCGTAATAAATTAAAATAAAGTAAACTACAACTATCACACAACTGTTTGATGTTCCTTTTACTGCATGTACAGCAACGCCTAAACAAATACATTTAAAATGAATCCTGAATGCACACGTATGATATTAATTGACAAAGACAAAACCACAGGACATTTTCACTATAATTATAATTTGGATTAGTTAGTTTTCAAAATCTAAGATGTAAGTTGAATTAAATGTTTTTCTAAAAGTATTTTCCTCTATTTAATTTTTTTTTCAATTTTAGTTTTAGTTAATTTGTTAGGTTTCGTTGATTAGAATAATCTTGACTCATACACATCTGAATCTGAATAAGGAATAAAGTAAAAGCCAATGTGTCTATCGAATGCAATGGACTGGAGTTCAACATGTTTAAAAATATTTAAAAAAAAAAACAAAAAAAAAAACATACTACCCATCCTTAAACAGCATTACATTAACTTGCAAAGAAGGAAACCCACAAACACGCGAGGCCAAAGCAATAAACACTAATCTGACTGAACCTTGTAACAAGCCAGGAATATAAGTATTTTATCTGACAGCAGACAACGATGAGTGGACATGAGTGAGCCAAGTACGCTATTTGCTTCAAAGAAAGCAGGATACAAACATGGCAGAAAGGCGAAATGGAATGATTCTGTGGGAGGTGTTCACAAGTTCAGAATACATTTTCTTCAACTTTGGCCTGCGAAATTGGAGGATTTTATGTTTTGTTTGAAAATGTATGACTCAGAACCTCAGACGACTGGAACCTCTCCAGGATGTTAAAGAGGGGTCAATGACAAGTGGACCTGCGTGCATACTCTATCATCCGACCACACCGAACCAGATGGAGTTTGCAGAGCCATGTCGAGCAACGCGAAGACAATGTGATGTTGCTGAAACGACTTTCTCATTGCTTTTTTTTTTTTACATGGACTTATAAGACACAAAAATAAACAGGGGGCAAACATCCACAAATATAGCAATCTCTTATGTCGTTGCCATGCACTTAACAAAAATGGAGACAAATATAATTAATGGCTTACACTTCAACAAAAGCTCGAGTCTTTCTTCATTTAACATCGTAAACAAATATAGAGCTGACTCAAGTGTGCATGCTAATGAGCTAGTGAGTGGAAGGTTCGCGGGCCTAGCTTGCCCAAATACCTTCCACTAGCATCACTGTCTTCCAATAAGTCCCCACCTTACTCAATTTTGTGACATTTGCGTGTCCACATAACAGAGAAACTTGCAGGGGAAAGTTAACTGTTTATTACGGAAGTGTGGAACTAACACTTTTGACAGGCAGATGTTTGAACATACTTGCAAATACATTCAAACATACTTATAGGCTAAATGTTAAGAATTTTTCCCATCATGCCACAGGATATTGACTTGAGCATGTGCCGACCACGTGGCATTATGGGAAAAAATGCTGAACGGAAATAATGCCGTGCAGACATAATAAATCATAAAAATTATGAATAAACAATTTATACTTGCTTATTTCAAACTACGTTGGTATAATGGAGACCAAATGTTAAAAAACAAAATGGCAATTTTTTTTCTAGTTGCGCAAGTCAATACGCTCGGGCATTATGGTAAATTTCTAGCACTAAGCCAACAAGCACATTTAAACGTGCTTGCTAATACGTTCCACCGTACTCGCAAATACATTCGAACAAATTTGCAAGCCAAAAATGTTTACTCCACATTGGCAGTTCCATGCTTCCGTTGTTTGTAGAACAAAGCGGCACATTTTATTCAGCCTGTGTCACACTATAGTCAACTGAGCACGTGTTTGTACAAGAATGTATCTGAGTGACAGATAAGAGTCGGTCAGCCAAAACGTGTTTTCAGCACATTCAACAGACACGCCCGAGCTTCCGACAACTCGGAGATGGAGGAGGGTTTGATTTTGCATGATTTTGGAACCTCATATTATGTTTTTTGTTTTTTTTAAATATCGTAAAATTCAGCAGGCTTGTTCATAACGCAATTCTCTTTGTTGTGTCCAATTTATAAGTTTTTTTCACGTAACAGTTTTTCACTTTAATTATGTTCATATTCACCACCAATGTTCCTGGGCGTTTAGTATTTGGTAACAGTATTATTATGCAGTCAAGAACACATTTAAGAGGCTGTGTTAATATCTATATATATATATATATATATATATATACGTATTACATTTGTTACTCTGAAAAACTAAAAATTTACTTCCCCTAGGATAAGTGGAGGACTTTCATTGATTGTAAACCAAATTAGAGTCCTCTCTTTTCCACACTAGGTTCATTAAATGTGCTCAGGGGCCTGGTGGCTGTTTCCCAAACAAACATTCCTTCATAGAGTTATCACAGACGGAAAACTTGCCCTGAGCCAAATCCTACCTTATCGCCCCATCGACTTGCAGACCAATCACTTTGACATACTGTCATCCATGGGACAGACAGACCCAATAATTCCTCTTGACACAACACATCAAATGTAGCACCTTAAAGGCTTAAAGTACAGAGATATTCTTGTTTCGTTTCCACTAACAGAGCAGAACAGGACACAACACAGCCAAGGTGGATTTAAGGTCATGACATTCAAAAAGATTAAAGATAAATAGAGATTGTATACACAGTTGGGGTAGAGGATTTGACTTTGTGTTTGTGTCCACTGTTGCAAGGCTTAGATCATTATTTATAGTATTTATAGCTGGTGACATTTAAGAGAGAAATGCAGTGTGGCAGAATAGGTGGAATTGAAATATCCCAAAAGTGGCAGTAGCATAACCTCACTGATGGCAGGAAGTGCTTTACAGCAGACTGAATCTGACTTGTGCGCTCAGAGGAAATACCCATGAAGCTTGCAGACTTATCTCTTTGCCAAGTTTCTCAAAAGTGTATATTGCGCATTTAGGGATAATCAGGAGTGCCACGGGAAATTCTAATGTCGTTGACTTGGTCCACAAGGGATTTACAGTATTATAACGTCTATCTATGCCAGAGAGTGCGTGGAGCAGATGCACTCAGTTACAAGCATGAGTGACATAGAAAAGTGTTGTTGAATGAAGCTCCAAGTTGAATAAGCAAGCAATACAACATCCCATTCATGTGTCTGTGTTTCACTGCTGTCGATCATTGAACCGAGAGAGCCAAATGCAACTTGCAGTCGACCCTGACTAGAGCTCGGCGTTGACGACAGTGATGATACACGTAAAAAGGTACAGGTCAGAGATCTCAAACCTTATATGTGGACACATAACAACACAAAAAAGCTGAATGAGTAGAGAGTTCATGTGCAATTTCTTAATTGTTAGAACCAGGAATAAGGATGGAAATGGAAAAACCTGAAGACTGACGTGACTTTTTTTTTTTTGTTAAATTAATATCCTTGTGAGACTACTGTTCTAGTATTTACTTTATTACGTTGAAAAGATATTAAGAAATATTACGTTAAAGATGGATTTTCTATACAAGTGGTATTATTTAGAACATTGTAAGACTAAAAGATAGATACTATTATGTTTTTTTTCTGTTTCTATTTATTTTTTTACCCATACAGAGGGGGCATAATGGAAATTAGGGCTAAACAACAGATTTAAAATTAATTAATTAATGCGTTAAAGTCCCACCCCTAATATATATATATATATATATATATATATATATATATATATATATATATATATATATATATATATATATATATATATATATATATATATATATATATATATACACACATACATAAAATTTTGCAGTACAATAGCCTCCCCCCTGGCCACTAAAGCAGGAGTAAATCAATGTCTTTACTCAGTGTAACACCTCTCACCCGATCTCCGGCAACTCTCAACAGGATAAGCAGTGTCAAAAATGACATGACATGACATATTTTACTCTCTTGCAAGTGTAAATTGTACTCTGTTTACATTGGGACCAAATATAGTCTTTTTCAGAGTATAATTTTCCTCCATTAGAGATAGATGCTTCAAGACTTCTCCTACGATACTATGTCAGAATGTCAGCTCAAAACAACAGTTTCCATAATAGTGGGAGAACACTCAAGTGCCCCAGGAATGTATCACCTCCCGTCCATCAGACGTTGATGGCTTTGCAGCCTCTTGCAAGAAAGAAAGACTCACGGTAAATATTTGAATTTGAGGGTGCTCTCCTCTTTTGAAATGGCCAATTAGCGTCCAATTAGCATGCACGTGAAAATGCCGATGACTACCTGAAAGATCATCTCGTGCAGTACGTGGGAAGGTTACTGAAAGTCAGTGTGTAGTATCTTACCTTGCAGAGGGGGAGGACATGATGGTGGACACTCAGGCAAGCAATGAGGTGCTCTTTAGTTGTCTTCTCATGTTGTCAAACGGCTTCGCTCAGGTGCACTTTGCATCCCAGATGACTGCGTCCACAGTCGGATTTCAAAGCCTTCCATGGCAGTCTCCTCCCTGAGTCGCCTTCATCCAGAACGCTTTCCAAACTTGGAACTACTAGTAACACTTTAAGGCGTCAAAACTACATCAAAACAGCCTTAAGTGATGGAAAAAGCGCTATTATTATATACGTAATTAACTAACAAACAAAGCTCTCACGATAAGCGTGGACTTTTATTTGGGACTTTCGCTTCCAGGTAAATGCCTCTCTCTCTCTCTCTCTCTCTCTCTCTCTCTCTCTAATCAAAGCGGACTTTAAATGTACTTAGAATGTTCTGTACTACTTATCTGAGTCTCTCTTCTTCATTCATACGTCCAAACATGTCCAATGCGCTCTATTCACAAAAACAGGCTGCTAGGAGTACACGGACACACTCCGACAGCAACAAGTTCGCCAGGAGGAGACACTCGGTCTGTGAGTACGCTTGGAAGTGTCTCTGTCTCTCTCTCTCTCTCTCTCGCTCTCTCTCTCTCTCTCTTTCTCGCTCTCTCGCTCTCTCGCTCTCTCTCGCTCTCTCTCTCTCTCTCTCCACCTGAGCCACATTCTTGACACTCCCCTCCAATCACAGCTCAGCTCTCCTCGTCACGCTTCTTTCTCTTGACTGTGCCATCCAAGTATAATGATTAATGTTATGAGAATGTATAATTATAGTGTAATTTAGGTGGGAAAAGTACTCATATTGCACCAGTAATCTTACATATATTTATTTATGATTACATTTAGATATATACAGAGCTGGGCACTTGACCCTTTTTTGCCAGTCAGTCTCCTGCCCTCTGGCCGCTATCTTGGTACCCATCCGGCCTCAACCCTCCGGCCTTATATAATAAAAATTGTCGACCTCCGACCCTGTTCCGGCCCCGGAAGGACCGACCGGCTTTAAAACCGCTTATCCTATACAGGGTCGCAGGAGTGTGCTGGAGCCCATCGCAGCTGACTTCAGGCAAAAGGAAAAAAGGCAGATTACACCTTGAACTGGTCACCATATGAACTTTAAATGCCATAAACCTCTACTGAACTGATAATATAGCATACATTGATATTCAAAAATTTTGAATTATATAGTTTCTACAGGTATTTGGTTCGGATTTCCAGTGCAGCCCACATTCAGAGGTGATCATTTTATGTAAATGTTTAATTGTAGGGAGTAATGAGAAAATTTATTATATTCGATCAGAAGCTTGCAATGACTAAATCAGACCACTAGAGAACAACGTTAGCTGCTGGGAGTGTATGGCCAGAGGGGAGCAAGGGCGTCTCACATTCTTGAGCGAAGAAGAGCTACACAAAGGTGGAAACAGCCAAGTCGTCATAAAAATGTCATATTTAGTTTTTCAGAAACCCTTTTAAATTAAATGTGTAGCGACAGATTGATTAAGAATAGTCTTTCTGCACCACACTGCATATTTTGGTAGCTGAGGATTGTGGAATCAGCCCACGGCCCTGTTGCAATAAAGACTCGAAGAAAGAAGGAAGACCATGGAGGAAACGAGAGGCGAAATCAGCAGAATATTGTCGACACTGGAGAACACAGAAATCATTTCCCTATGTGTGCCTCTCAAGTGTAACGCACCTGTTGAAGAGCTGGCAAGCAGAGCAACACGTGCCCTCATCAGGTTGACTGAGAAAAGGTTGAAGGAAATGAAAAAGGAACCTGCAGAGTCACGTCACCAGTATTTGAAACATAACTGTCCTACTTGGCCTCCCTGAAATCGGCACGGAAGGAAGCAAAGGCAGAGGTTGAAACTGAGGAAACAACTGAATTACAGAACTTGAGGATGTAGTACAAGAAGTTGCAGCTGCAGATGGAAGGTGAAAATCACCCGAGAGCCATCTCCATGCTGAACTCTCACACACACCAAGCCCTTACCTTGCAGAACAGCAACATAATGTGTTTTTTTATTTATCCAATTTCGTATTTATTTTCTATTGAATTATTTAATCTTGAAATAATGTATTTCATATATATATATATATATATATATATATATATATATATATTTATGAAATTATTGTTGCATTGCACTGGAGCGGGGAACTCTCGTTGCACACTGAGTACAATGACAATAAAGGGCATTCTGATTCTGATTCTGATTCTGGACGATGTTTTTTCATGAACGCAGACTTTCCAGTCCCCGATGGGATTCACACGAAAGGAGATATTAGCAGTAATACGACATTTTCTCTACTGGGTTAGACTTGCTCTAGATTGCCAGATCGTCTTTGGTTCTGTTAGACGAGCTCGTTCATACCTCACTCCACTGATTTCCATCATAAGACATAAGACTGACAAGTGATCTACAGTCCACAAATATAATGTACAGTAGGACCTGTGGGAAGACTTAGTGACGATGAGGCACCTTGAGTGCCTCTTTCTGAACTGAGAGAACTGCCTCCACATTACTATGCCACATTCCCTTTAAACTCCGCCAAAGCGAGGCTATCTTATCAGCAACATGCAACAGTATTAAGCCGCGACCTTGACCTCTCATCGAGAGCCTTGCCGACATAACAAGATGTTGTTGTTGGAGCTGTGTTACTTCAAGATGCACGAATTGCAGTTCTGCCGCATTGTCTCATGGGAGAAAATATGGAAAGATTTTATTTGACTTTTTTCAAATTTATTTTTCTTCGCTCAATTAGAGTTAAGTCCAGAATGACTATGCCATTGTAAGCAGACATTGACCTTCTCTGACGGTGGTTTATTAGGTTTCGCCAACTTTGTTTGCTTGTTTTGACCCGACAGGGTGATTAAAATGGTGTAAACATTATTTTTGGTCAGACTTTTTAACATTATACACAGCTTGAGTCTTTGGAAATATGCAATGAAGCGACGGTGATCCATCAATACAGAGGTAACCAAACTTTCAATTAATTAGAGATGTGGGTGGTTGTTAGGTCGTCAGCTGACTGAAGCGTTGCACCATTTTTGGAGTCCATGGAGAATGCTCTTCTCTGAGACTCGATTGTTCTAATGGAGGAATTCAATGCAATGGGCAATTACAGTTAGAACCCGAGCAGTGTTCCGTTATTGGACTTCTGCGTTAGTCATGAACATGAACAGCTTATTCAAAAATAACGGTGTCCATATGTGCACTTTACACGAGGATACAGTAGACCAGGAATGGGCAACTTAAATGATGGAGGGGAACACAATTTTCCATCAGAGCTACTGATGGACCTCATCGGACCACGCACTTCCAATGCAGTTAAAAACACATTTTGATTTGTTCCATTTCAAATTCCGAATCAGTTTTGAATCAATGACTTTATTTTACTAGAGGAGCAACTTTCTCCAGGTTAATCTCTCTCTCTCACATATATATATATGTGAGTGTGTGTGTGTTTTATGAAAATAGAAGAAGACATATGTACTCTTTTACTTACAGATGCGGTCTGTTAATAATTGTATTTGGAACTCCTCAATGGCAATTATCTTGTCAGATTTCTTTATTACTTGTTTGATAATGGTTAGCTGTTGGAGTCACTAAGACTTCTCACTTAGGCTCACTCAAAGACTTCAAAAATATGCAAAATTAGTAGGTACTGGAGGTAGGTACAGGAGCATAGCTGTACTTGCACAAAAGTATGACAGCAGTAAAAGTCTCTCCTTGAAAACTGAACTGTGTGCGTTCCCTAACACAAACGTCCTGCAAAACAATTTATGCAAAATGGACACACCCATTCATAACCTTGCCAAATGTTATGGGAATTTGTAGCTGGAAAGCACATAAGAAAGACATTGATGGAGTTGTGGTTCACATGCCTGAATTCTGTGCAGTCACTCACGGTTCAATTCCCACTCATTGATGGTGTGAGTATAGGGGAGCCCTCTAATCTCGTTGCACACTTGAGTACAATGACAATAAAGGGATTTCTAATTCTAATTCTAATTCTAATTCTAATTTCCCCTCTGATGACTGGCGACCAGGTCAGGATGTAGGCCACCTTTTACCCAAATTCAACTGGGATGACAACAGGCTGGAGCTCTCCACAACCCTGAACATACGTAATAAGCGGAAAATGGTTAAATGAAAAAAAAACAAGGGTCAAAAGTTTAATGTTGAAAATTATTGCTCAATACACCCTTATTACTGCTGGCGACCCCCCCCCCCCCCAAAAAAAAGGCTACATTTGAACTGACCCGCTACATGGGTAAGTTTGACCCAACTTTTGGGTTGTTTTGCATAGTTGGGGTAACCCATAGTACGGTCAAATTTGTCCAAAAGAACAAAGCAAAACCCAAAGTTGGGTCAACTTGACACAAGTGGCGGGTCAATCCAATTTTTGTCTTAATTTTTTTTTTTGTTTTTGTATTTTTACCCCTCCGTTTTAAGATTGTACCCAATGTACTAATGTTCCAAATTTGTATTTGAACAAAATGCTCACGCTTCACCTTAAATTTGGCCAAGTTATGAATTATTCTGGCTGTGAATACATTACAAATAAAAATAGCACAAAACAGTAATTATTGTCAAGGTTGAGGAAGGTGAGGACCCAAACGCAGGGAAGCCAGGCAGGGGTAACTTAAAGGGCATTTATTAAACAGAAAACTAAGGCAAACAAGGAACTTGGAAAAACTTAACGACAGGAAACCAACTACAGGGAGAGGCGACAGGAACTGGCAACAGGCACAGGCAACCGGGACAAGCGACAGGGACAAGCGACACTTAAAATGACAATGAACCAACAAGAACTGAAAGCAACCAGGGAACTAAATACACACAACTTGACGAGACAACGAGGAGCACCTGGACAAGACACGGAGGGTTGGAAGGACCGGATTGGTTAACACTAGGGCTTGGGTAAACGAGCACAGGTGGAAACAATAGACAAGACGAGACAAGACACATGAACAAGGCCAAAACATGAAACCAAATACTAAACCAAAAATAACAAATACAAATCATGACAATTATGTTTTTTTTAATTATGTCTCACAAATAATGAATATAAGATAACAAACCATACACCGAACCAACTCAAAGACGTAGAAGCTCAGAGGAGAGCAGTTAGGAGTTCTGAGCCTTGCTCAAGGGCACCTCCACATGTTTGAATCCACTGCAGATTATAAACCTTTGACCCTGCAAAGCTCTCATTCTTGCCTTGCTGGCAAGACCAGGTTGTGAGTTTTCCAAAATGTAAAACAATTGAAGTCTATAATCAAGTAGTTATGGCTGCAGGGATTGCCACATAGTCAGGCTACTTTTTTGTGGCTGGCCGCTAGGTTGAAATGGGACTTCAGGGATCGGATGATAATGTTTCCTGCATTTTGGGGGGTAGTTCACTCATTTTCCATTTGTTTCTGTTTTTGTTGCCGCTATCGCCTGGGTCTATGAATAAAGATGTAAATCCCAATTTTCCAACCGCACCATAGCTGCGGATGTTTTGTTAACTTCCCATTAGAACCGTAGCAACTCTTATGTGTGCTTTAAGACTCCAAGTCTATTTTAGTTTGTGCTTAAGGTCAGTGAAAGTAAGCACAGTCTGCATGAACGGTCATGCGTCTTCGCTTTCTTTCATGTTCTCTCAAGTCCGCCTTTATTCCCAGTTTTAGTTTAGGATGAAATTAATTACACGTCGTAAATTATGACAAGTCCTCCCAATGAGCCATCCAAGCAATAATAAATTTCATCTTCAATTGCTATAAAATGATTTTGTCAGCTACACGGTGGGGTCCTTCAGCTGTTTTCTTGTCCCTGCTTGTAGAAAGATTTTCCTCATAGTTTCATCCCGATAATTGTTCAACCCACTTCAATCACTTTTAAGTCGTGTGTTTTTACTGAGACACAGCAGCAGTTGGACCCATGTTTACAGTAATCATCGCATTCTTCATACATGTGTGGTATCTTTTTCATTATGCGCATTTGGCAACAGTGTGCTGCTCTGTAATCAGAGACAACAGAGCCCAAGGAGACATTTCAGGGCTCCAACAAGGCATTAAAGGGGCTTCTTCTATTATTTGTTGTTGGTATTGTTTTTTTTTTTGTTTTTTTAACACACACGGTTGGTGAGGTTTCCTCTAAGGCAGAGTCGGGTCTAGGCAAAAGTGAGCTAAGCAGCTGCTTGAGGCTCCTGAACGCTTCAGTGGACCTGAAAAGTATGAGGATGCACGACATCTGGATTGGTCATAAACCTTTTCCTGCGAGATGGCATCATCAACGTCATCGTCATCACTGGGAGTGAAAGTGCTCCTTCATGTGACTACTGTTAACATTTGACAACACGTTAGCACTAATTAAAGCAGGCTAACATACCCTTTTTCTAGTGATGGGTCCAACGACACCGAGGCGTCGATGCGCGCGCCGAGCTTCCAGGGCAAACCCCGTGTCGGTGCGCGTACTGCTTTGAGAAAGTCACGTGACCACTACCAGAATCGTGTCGACACAGCGGTCGCGCGCCAAACTGTGTTCATAAGGAAGCGCATCTGTCAACAGGATGGACGCTCAAAACAAGCATCGAGTTATTGGCGCGTTACTTTGCGTTAAAGACCCGCAAGATGGAAGACGTCACTGTTGATGCGCACTCAGAGGTGCAGCGCTATATGTCAGCAGGACACGTTGCACGTACGGAAGACCCGCTCTTATACTGGAAGTCCATGGAGGCAACGTTCCCTCACCTATTTATATTAGCCACACAGGCGTTGTGCACACCGGCCTCTTCAGTGCCTTGTGAGAGGATCTTCTCAAAGGCGGAGGAAATTGCCTCAAAAAAAGAAATAGACTGAATAACAAAACGCAGGAGAAACTAATTTTTTTAAATAAAAATCTTTAATTACAATGAGTCCATTGTCATTTACAACACTTTTACTTGGGCATTCAGACAGATGTTCTCTTAATTTATCAAGTGCGTCTTGAATATAAAAGATTTTTTTTATGAAATTGCGTGTAAGTAAAAATAATGTGAAAGCAAATGCCTAATCAGAATCAGAAATCCCTTTGTCATTGTACTCATCAAGTGTGCAACGAGATTAGAGAGCTCCCCTCTCCAGTGCAATACAACAATAATTCAGTTAAATATATAAATTAGATAAGAGAATAATTAGTGCGATGGAAAGTAATACGAAATAGGATATATAAAAACACATCACGTCGCTAATCAATGGAATTGGATAAAGTTAGTTTGACAGATCAGTGTCAGATGACCCTGTCAAATGTTTCCTGCAGGTGTCAGTATTCAGCAACACAGTGTCAACACAGTGTCAATACATTGTGTCACTGTGTCGAAACGATACAGGATGCCTCATCTACCCATCACTACCTTTTTCAATACACATTTAAGTTTGGATTTTATTGGTGAATCATCGTTTTTTGTGTTACTTCTAATTTTGTACAGGACCCAAAATACAGGTAAGCGAGGATTGGGTAACTTAAGGGGTATTTAATTAACAAAAACAAAAGGTAAACAAGGAATTTGGTAGTGATGGGTCCAGCGACACCGAGGCGTCGATGCGCGCCCGAGCTTCCAGGGCAAACCCCGTGTCGGTGCGCGTACTGCTTTGAGAAAGTCACGTGACCACTACCAGAATCGTGTCGACACAGCGGTCGCGCGCCAAACTGTGTTCATAAGGAAGCGCATCAGTCAACAGGATGGACGCTCAAAACAAGCATCGAGTTATTGGCGCGTTACTTTGCATTAAATATCCGCAAGATGGAAGAGGTCACTGTTGATGCGCACTCAGAGGTGCAGCGCTATATGTCAGCAGGACACGTTGCACGTACGGAAGACCCGCTCTTATACTGGAAGTCCATGGAGGCAACGTTCCCTCACCTATTTATATTAGCCACACAGGCGTTGTGCACACCGGCCTCTTCAGTGCCTTGTGAGAGGATCTTCTCAAAGGCGGGGGAAATTGCCTCAAAAAAAGAAATAGACTGAATAACAAAACGCTGGAGAAACTAATTTCTTTTGAATAAAAATATTGAATTACAATGAGTCCATTGTCATTCACAACACTTTTACTTGGGCATTCAGACAGATGTTCTCTTAATTTATCAACTGCGTCTCGAATATCAAATATTTTCTTTACGAAATTGCGTGTATGTAAAAACAATGTGAAAGCAAATGCCCAATCAGAATCAGAAATCGCTTTGTCATTGTACTCGAGTGTGCAACGAGATTAGAGAGCTCCCCTCTCCAGTGCAATACAACAATAATTCAGTTAAATATATAAATTAGATAAGAGAATAATTAGTGCGATGGAAAGTAATACAAAATAGGATATATAAAAACACATCACGTCGCTAATCAATGGAATTGGATAAAATTAGTTTGACAGATCAGTGTCAGATGACCCCGTCAAATGTTTCCTGCAAGTCCACCAGGTGTCAGTATTCAGCAACACAGTGTCAACACAGTGTCAATACATTGTGTCACTGTGTCGAAACGATACAGGATGCCTCATCTACCCATCACTAGAATTTGGAACAAAAAACATCAAAAGTGCAAAACAACAGAGACGAACACAACACGAATTGACTTAACTTAACTAAACTTGACCGCGAGACAGGTATGAAGACATGAAGATCTGATACTGACAGCGACAATAGACCAACAAAAACAGAAAGCAACCAGGGAACTAAATACAATCAAATTGACGAGACAACAAGGAGCACCTGGACAAGACACGGAGGGTTGGAAGGACCTGATTGGTTAACACAAGGGCTGGGGTAAACGAACACAGGTGTTCACAATAGAATTGACAAGACAGAACACACAGGAACACAAGGCCAAAACATGAAACTAAAAACAAAACCAAAAACAACAAATACAGATCATGACAGTATAGTTTAGTTTTTTTCTGAATTTTGATGATATTGCTTCTACAAACTATAATTATAGCTTCAAATTATGAGGACTGGTTTTGTGGGCTGAAACTGGTCATATTTGCTGTTGGTTATGTTTAACGTAACGATTATACGCGTTAGGGGTGGAACAACTCACTTCACTCCGAATTCGATTCAAATCTGCGATTTGCCATTCAATATCACAGTTATTGATGTATTTTTCTAAACAATACATTGTTTTCTTATTTTAGAAAATTTTAAAACACTTCTAAACAATATAAACCATAAATAATACATAAGTTGCATTAATGCAGACAGATGAAAGTAAGTCACTCTTTCTGACATTTATTTTCAGCCAAATGCCCGTCATATAACATTACAACTTTTGGGGTGGTGGTCGTAGGACCACCACATTTTCGCTATCTGACATTTTCTTTATTTTGTTCCAGCTGCAGGCCCAGGCACTGGCACATTCAGATCACGTGTGACTCTGCTCAATGCTTAAGACGGCTACTCACCACAACACATTGGCTTCACACTGCCATCTGCTGGAGGAAAGCGGTAGCTTCACCGATGCTTTTTGAAAAATTGTGAAGATCGATTTTGAACTCTGACATTTATTTAATCTTACTATATAAAATCCCGATAGTTTTTTTCCACACCCCTAATATTCGTCAGTGCTGCGCGAATAGGTGCCTATTCTCCAATGTGCTTAGTTCAAAAAGGCAAACTTTTTCAGATTCACAAATTCTCCCATTGAAGCAAAATCGGAAACACAGAGGAAGCTGTCCACCATGATTAGTTTGTAGTTCGTTGTCAGTGAGCGTGTGTGAGCTGATAGACAACAACAGGCAGATGACAGTTGCACTACAGACATGGATTTTATGGCAATCGTAGTTGTTCCCTATGCATACCTCGACTCAAAATGCTTCTCTTTGCTCTTACTTGTCCCTACACAGCAGCACAGCATTTCACAGAGACACTCCTGAGGTTAATTTTGTTTTAGTCACAATCTTTTTGAAGTCTTTAAAATCCATCCATCCATCTATTATCTGAACGTCTTCGCCTCACAACGGTCACAGCGGTGCTGGAGCCTATCCCAGCTGTCCTCGGACAGTAGGCGGGGTACATCCTGGAGTACGGGTTGCCAGCCAATCGCAGGGCACACACAAACAACCAACCACTCTCACACTCACACCTCGGGACAATTCAGGGTGTCCAATCAACCTACCATGCATGTTTTTGGAATGTGGGAGGAAACCGGAGTACCTGGAGAAAACCCACAAAGGCACCGGAAGAACATGCAAACTCCACACAGGAAGGCCGGAGCCGGAATCGAACCCTTCACCTCTGAACATCTATGAATGTGCAACACCGGCTCTAGGTGCCCCATCAGAAATCTTTGTAGCTGCAGTTGAGCCCCTCCTGCATTTTATTTGACAAAAATATATTGATGAATTAGTTTCTCACCCCCTCCGTGAGCCGTCACCTTACGGTGGCGGAGGGGTTTGCATTGCCCTATGAGCTACGTCCCGGGCTTTTTTTTCCTAGGTGAGGGTCCAGGCAAAGCACAGCTCACAAAGACCCCTTATGATGACGACAATATATGGACCTCGTTTTCCCTTGCCCGGAGGCGGGTCACCGGGGCCCCCTCTGGAGCCAGGCCTGGAGGTGGGGCTCGTCAGCGAGCGCCTGGTGGCCGGGCCTGCACCCAAGGGGCTCGGCCGGGAAAAAGGAAACGTGGGTCCCCCTTCCCATGGGCTCACCACTTGTGGGAGGGGTCAAAGGGGCTGGGTGCCATTTGAGCCGGGCAGCGGCAAAAGGCAGGGAGCTTGGCGCTCCAATCCCGGCTACAGAAACGAGCTCTTGGATGACATGGAATGTCACCTCTGTGGCTGGGAAGAAGCTTGAGCTGGAGTGCGAGGCAGAGAAGTTCCGACTAGATATGGTCAAGCTCACCTCCACCCACAGCCTGGGCTCTTGTACCTCCTCTTGCGAGAGGTTGGTCACTCTTCCACTCTGGAGTTGCCCAAGGTGAGAGACGCCAAGCAGGTGCTGGCATACTTATTGCCCCCCGGTTTGGCGCCAGTACACTGGGGTTCACCCCCTTGGACGAGAGAGTAGCCTCCCTGTACATTTCTCGTAAATAATAATGATGTATATTCTGATATATAATTGATTTATTTAAACAAATGGAGTATTGAAACTAGATGACACTTTGTCATCAATACAGAGTGTGTAACACACCGCAGTACTTTATCCTTGACACCAAATCAAAATAGGGACTTTATTTCCACCTTCAAAATGCAAATCTCACTCCTTCTTCAATAGATGACATCACTCCCTGTGAGAGGAATGTGAAATAGTGAAGTCCTAGAGAGTTTCACTTCTTACAGTTTCCAGAATGCTGAGTTGTTTCGTGTGTGCCTTGAAGTTAGGAACAAGGGTGGTCTCTGGTATTTTACTATTTGTTAATTGGTAGTTTTGTTGCATAGTCATGCGTGAGTAATCACTGTGATCGAAATAATGTGATCCTTATTAATGGGTTATCAAATGTTTCGCACGGCTGCACACCAGGGTTAATTGATTGCCGTTGACAGTGTTGACAACTTCTTGTCAACGTGATTAATTGCCGCATACTGCAACTGTGATGAGTGACTTTAACTTGATAATGTGACTTTGAGAAGTAACTCTCCAAAATCCTGGTAGGACAGCAAGTTTTGAGCTCGGCAATGACTCGACTTGGCAATCTCTGTGCCCCACAATTAAAAATGTAAATCTGTAAAAAGAAAAAAAAAGAAAAAAAAAAAAAGAAAATCCACCTTTTGATTAAATGTACCAGTAATCGGATTACGTTTTTTTCTGCAACAGTAAAACCACAAGATGGCGCCCAAGCCAGGCCACTGGCTCAGGACCCCAAGCGGCTGCATGGCTTGCCTTGTGATAAGAAACGCCTCTGACCATGCCCCAAAAACCAAGTGCCTCCCAAACTAAGGATCACTATCAGAAACACTGGTATGATTCCCCAAATGAAAAAAAAACCTGTGAAACGGCATGTAGTGTTTATTTTTAGGAGGTCAGGATACAGATGGTGGAAGAGTCACACAGCTGCTGTTGTGAGGGCCTCAAATAACCTAATGTCACTCAAGCCCACAAACTTGATCCCAAAGGGAACGAGGCAGCTTGTGATCTGTGAATGGAAGCCTTGAAGTTCAGGATTGGCTTGTGGCTTTTGTTTGCATGCATGTGTGCTATTCTCAGCCAATCGGATTGAATCATTGCGCCATGGGAACATCTGCTTGTAAAAAGCCACACACAAATAGCTATTTGGTGGATTGGATAGATAAGGATTTATTTTTATATGTACGCATGCTCCGTGGCTGCAGCTGTCTTTTCTTGAATGAAACAAGCATTTGAGCTACTTCAAGCCCGTTACCTATGCATGTTATTTATGTGCTTCGGGTACATTCCTTACACTGGACACACTTTGGTTGTTTACTCGACTTCACACGCAAAGGAAAGACCCTAAGGTAACATCGATGTATTGTGGTCAGAAGCAGCAGATGTTTCTCATCCAGACTCCTTGTGTGGACCACCTCGATTCTCTGCTCACCTTGAACTTAAAACATTAGACTTTTTGTGACTGTATGAGTTATACAATGGGTGCACACACTCACACACACACACACACACACACACACCCACACACACAAAAATCTATCTATATACAGTGGCGTCTGGCGTGTAAAACTATTTGGCCCGCTTGAACTCATTGACCTTTTGCCACAATTCAGGCTTCAAACATAAATACATCAAATTAGATTTATTCATTTTATTTTTTTTTTAGAAGAAGAATCAACGCCAACTGGGAAAGTCACAATCGTGAAGTGGGATGAAATTCATACAATATTTTTATAATTATTTTATTCTTTTTCTTAAAAATAAAAAAATGAGAAATTGGGTGTGCAAAAATTGTCAATTCCCTTTACTGGCAGTCCATCCAACTCATTGCAAAAGTTCCCTGATAATTTCGGAATGATCGAATGTTGACCCACAATATATGACTAATGATGATAAATTGAGTGCACTTGTGTGTAAGCTAGTCTTAGTATAAATGCACCTGTCGCGGTCCCTGAGGTTTGTTAAAAGAATATTGGGCGTTAAGCAGCATTATGAAGTCCAAGGAACGCACTAGACAGGTTTGGGATAAAGTTGTGGAGAGGTTTAACACAGGATTAGTATATAAAAAGATTTCACAAGCTTTAAACATCTCGTGGAGCACTGATCAATCAATAATATTGAAATGGGGCTAGTAAGAGACTGCAAACCAATCAAGACCCGGCCAACTAGCTCAATTTTCAGCCCAAACAAGCAGAGCACAGATGAGAGATGCAGCCAAGAGGCCCATGATCACTCTGGATTGCGGAGTTCCACAGCTAAATTGAGGAGGAATCTGTCCATAGGACAACTATTAATTAGTCACACACTGTGTCTGGTCAAATCTGGCCTATATGGAAGAGTGGCAAGAAGAAAGACATTTATCAAAGATAAATATAAAATGTCCCATTTGAAGTTTGCCATGATTCACCTGGGGGGGGGGGGGGATATATGAGCTGGTCAGATTTCAACATTTCGGGCTAAATGTAAAACATATTTGCCGTAAAAGTAAGACTGCACATCACCAAAAGCACCATCCCCACTGTCAGAATTATGCTCTCTAGCTGCTTTTCTACAGCAGGGACTGGGAAGACAGTGATGATGGGAAGATAATGCAGGACCATTTTTGAAGAAAACCCCTTGAAGTCTGCAAAAAACGCCCGCACCGTGGGCTGGGTGCCATTCACTTAAATGAAAGGTGCAACGGGAGCATTGGCGGTCACAACGCCCAGCAGTTGTGGCTCCTTCCTCGGGGGTGACGGTTTTGAGCGATGACGAGCCGTGCCTTTTCCTTTTTATATGCACCAAATGAACAAAATAATTGTAAATCACTTTAATAATTACTTTGTTATCAACAAGTGGTGGGTAGATGAGTCCTCATAAAGCATTGTGGCACATTGGGCCAACTAGCAATACGGTGTTGATACTGTGTCAATCTGTAGCTCAATATGGACACCATCTGGATTTTGCATATCACTGCAGGCAATTTATATACAATATTATTTAACTGTGTATTTCATTATGTCAGTCTTAATCTAAATTGCAAATATTTTTGAAATATGTCTATAAACAACGTAAAAAAGTGTCAATGTGAAAATCAGAGTGAAATTGTTGTGACTGATAATGTGATGTTGATTATATTATGAGTTACTTTGAAAAGGATTTTAATTCTGAGAGGTCAAGAGGAACAGGATTAGACAAAGGAACTGAACTAAGATTGTCTCAAAGGGCTGGGTTGGTCAGACGGGTGCGAAGCAGGGCCGTGCGCCCGTGATGCCGCCCCGACGCTCGCCCCTCTTCGCTACTGGAGTCGGTGATACAGCGGCGGTGGGGTCCTGGCGGGGGCCAAAGCGGCCGCAGGAGCCGGGCTGCAGCAGGGCCCATATGAAATCAAAATGGTCCCACACGGTGGGATCCTCTCTTCTTCTTTCTCATAAAGTTTGGCCAGTGACAGGTGGCGATTAGCGAGAAAGCGGCTCTATTGATCACATGACTGAGTTTATTTAAGATGAGCTGTAGCCTGAATTATATGGACTGTGTAATTGTATAGCACCCTGTTACCGGCAGTTGATCAAAGTTATTGTATTCTCAGTTCCCACTCCCCTTTGTTTTATGACCACCGTACATCAAACCGTTGCGGCCTTGGCCGACAGCTATTTGGCCAGCATCACATTCAAAACATGTGATTACATCACATTCATGTGTGCTGCCTTGGCCAACTCCAGATCAAAGCAAGAAGTGTCTGTTTTTTGTTACTCAAGAACACAACTACATTTAAAAGTGCAATACTAATATATGTATATATATATATATACACACATATATATATATATTATCTCAAATCAGAAATATGATTTCTTGATTATGTTAGGCCAGCAGTGAAGGCCTGTGCTTAGATTATGAATGTCACCATTTCCAGTTAGTTTTTTGTCTAGCTATAATTCTTTGTTATATGTCCTTAATTTCACATCAATCGTAATTCATTTGGAAGAAGCATTAGGGATATTTACAAGATTACACATTTGTAAAAAGCACCTGGGGAAGGCAAAGTGTCTTTTCCAAACGTGATTGTGCCCCAGTCTCAAAAGCAAGGTCCATAATGGATTGCTTAGATGCGTTGACCCCAACTCCATTAATACACACCTTTGGAATGAACTCGAACACATTAGAAGGCAGGTCTTACAAATATGAATGGACAAAATGCTCAAGCGTTGGCTCAGAACTGCGCCATTACTGCCACCTCAAGGTAAAAGAGGAAACATCACCAAGCATCATTCTTAATGTAGACAGTTATGACTTTTATTGTTTATATTAAACCAAAAGGGTAATCACTAAACATATATTAAAAACCAAGACAGTTAAATTTTATGTGAGAAAAAATAAAGACACAGATCAAATTACAAAATAAGTAGTAACACTAGTGGACATTTCTTTAAATAACAGAACTGTACATAATATGTTGCTAATAAGTAAGAAACATTCGAAAAAGTGATACTAAGTTGACAGAAAAGAATCACAGGCAGCTGATACAACTCTAAGGAAGCGGCGGCTAGCTGGAATATAAAAAGTACAAATACACATGTAAGGCAGCAGAAGGTAGGCATTGAGAGACAGAGACAGAAAAAGACAGAAAGAGAGAGAGAGAGAGAGAGAGAGAGAGACAGAAGAGAGAGAGAGAGAGAGAGAGAGAGAGAGAGAGAGAGAGAGAGAGAGAGAGAGAGAGAGAGAGAGAGAGAGAGAGAGAGAGAGAGAGAGAGAGAGAGAGAGAGAGAGAGAGACAGAAAGAGAGAGAGAGAAAATGACGGAAACAGGCAGGGGACAGACAGACACATTTAGACATAGAAAGAGAAAAATAAACAGAAAAGTCGCTCCATCACTCACAGTGACCCTACTGTCTTCAAGCAAACATAGCCAGTACAAATGTATATAAGCACAAACTAAATATAAACTCTGATAAACAAAACCCAACAGCCCCTTCATTTTCAACAACATATCATAAGGTGAAGCTCTTCTGTACCCGCGCGTCACAGTCTGACTGAAAAGGAAAATGCAAACAGTGCCATTAAGAGGAGCTCTAAATTTACAGACGTTCCTAATGGCACTGCAAACACTCCAGTCCTCCAGCTGGTGACAACCTGCAAGAGCAGAGCAGACTGAACGAGAAACACTGTGGACACCGGACACATGTAATATTGTGGCTTCACAATATGTTCTGCCCATATATTAAAAAAAAACCTGCAAGGTTAGTTACACTGCATAGTGTACGTGATGCACCTGTTCAACAGGTGGGGGAGCGGGTGTCGGTTGGGTAACACAAAACAATTGCATAGCTAAAAGAGCAAAGCCAGAACAACGCCCTTTATCATTTGTTAACGATATTAAAAATATAGCTCTTTGAAATGCAGTCCCTGACTTTCAGCAAAATAGGCACTCAATGCCCGAAATGATTTCTATCTATCTATCTATACTTTATATATCCTCTATTTTAACCATACAAAATCAATAGTTGCTCAATTAAACTGGTGCAGTAAATTCCCAAGAAATTAATTTCCAAGAGTCTCATCTTCCTTCCACTTCTTTGGGTTGTCATGTAAAAAAATAAGATTCGAGCAGGTGCAAGACATAAGTGTACCAATCAGTGCAAAAGACATGAAGTGCAATGTTACAAAGTGTCCCATGTCCACGTGAGTCGTCTGCACTCGCTCACTTTGTCTCTTTAGCCACACACGGGGTTTACTGTACTGCAAACACAAGTGATCCACAGCAGCACAGCGCATGCCCTTTCTCAAAACATTTAAGCACAGTGCAAGCGCCAGCACAAGTTGGTACAAAACACAAAATACAATACACTGATGTAATCATAATAATAATACAAAACATGTCAAAATTTTATTTTCATCTTTTTAAAATTGATGCATACAATGTGTCCCTGTTGAGGGGATATCGCCTTTTTGCAGCCCAAATGAGAATTTGAGCTCTTCCAGATGCAAACATCTATAATCTTTAGTAAAATGTACTTAAAATAATATCTTTGTAAACAGTTTGCCCTTTTTGTTTCGTAGTACATTCTAACATTGCAACTTGTGTATTAGTATATCTCTGTGGCAAAATCATCTGTTCTCCTATTCGTTTTCCTTATCCAATTGTTTGTGAGCGTGAAGCAGGTTTGATACCTCAGCTGGAAGGAAGCGGATGTTTACCGCGGTCACACGCCACTGCTCCGGAGAACCTCTCATCAGACATTCACTCGTGAGCTTACAGGAGCTGTGAGAAAAGTCAATTGTGTGTTGGCATCTTTGCTGCTCTTCAGCACAGTAATGGGATTGACATGGTATGTAACCTTGGCAGCATCGCTGCCATGGCGACGACGGTTGGCTGTGAAGAGGAGGGTGAGAGAAGGATGGCCCAGACTCCTCAATGGATCAGCTCACATGTTTGCTCGCGGACTTTTTCATTCCAGTGGGCGAGACGGCCTGGGGGATGATTCCCATGACCACAAATGTCTGACAAATATGAGCTTCAGCCTTTGCATGGAGTAGGTATAAACGAGGTTTCTTCAACATCAAATTTCCTCAAAAGCGAGCGTGTGTCCACATCATTCACATTTGACCATTTTTAGTGGCAGTGCATGCATGCACGCTCGCCCTATTGAATACATGCACATTCAGATTCATGCACTTTGCTCTTTATACTGCAAATGTGACCGTATGTGTGTTGATGTTTGCAAGAAAGCGAGTTAAAATGCCCATTTCAGAGTCTGTCACTGCGGAAAGTATCCTCCACAGATGGGTCTGGCAGCACCATATCGGGATCGCTAAGCATGCTCAGACCGTCCAGGCTAAGCGGCTCGATGTGGAGCTCGTCTTCAAGCGGGAAGCCTCCTTCCGAGTCGAAACATTCAGGCACCGTCGAGAGCACGCCGCTGATGTCTTTTGACAGGCTGGGGTTGGACTCATCTGTAAGGAGAGAAGGTGGCCAATAACAGTCATATTGTCTCATTGCCCTTTCTGGAACTCAGATTTTGATGCCAATGATGCTAAATGATTTATGAAAGAGCCCAGAAATAAGTGTTATCGGTTCACAAAACAAACACCAAAGGCCTCATTCCTAATTTCATCCTCTATAATCAGCGACCATGCTCCGCGGAGGAAATGGTTGCATAACAGCACATCATCACATCTCTTTATGCTTCATGGTCTTTCGTGCCTTTGCTGGTTATTTATTAACAGTGAGCTCACTCTGCAAAGGAGAATGTTTTCCTCGCCATTTGTTTGTCAGTCAGTCAAGAATACATCAATGCTTGTGGAGTTGCATATCAGACAAAAGCTGTGTTCATAAAAATAGTACTGTTTAAAAAAAAATGGTGTGTGAAGCGCAAAATCTCCCTCCTTGAGCCGTCACCTTCATGTGGTGGAGGGGTTTGTGTGTCCCAATGACTGGCAGGGTCGTCCATGGCAAACAGGTTCGAGGTGAGGGACTGGACAAAGACCCATTGGACTGGTTTTTCCTCACCCGGACATGGGTTAACAGGGCCCCACTCTGGAGTCAGACTTGGAGGTGGGGCTCGCTGGCGAGCATATGGTGGCACCATCCAGGCCCCATGGGCACAGGCCCAAAAAGGAAATGTGGGTCCCCCTTCTCATGGGCTCAGTACCTGTGGGAGGGGCCAAAAGGGGGGTCAGAGGCCAAAAGCGGGGCCTTGGGGGGCCAACTACCAGCTACAGAAGCTGGCTATAGGGATGCAGAATCTCATCTCGCTGACAGGGAAGGAACCTGAGCTGTGTCAAGTCGAGAAGTTCTGATTGGATATAGTCGGGCTCACCTCCAAACACAGCTAGGAGTCCGGTACCAGTCCAACCAGTCAAACGTGTTTTGTGGACTCGGAAAATGCATTTGACTGCGTCCCTCTGGGAGTTCTGTGTGTGGTGCTTTGGGAATAAGGGGAACCGAATCTCCTAAAGGGTTGGACTCTGCCAAGGCTGCCCAATTCAAAACTTTATGGACAGAATTTCTAGGCGCAGCTGAAGCGTTGAGGGGTTCAACATTTGCATGTGTTGAAATAAAGCTATTAACATTTTTAAAAAGACTGTTTAGCTTTTCAATTTTGGATTTGTCTCAAAGGTGTATTGTCATCCTTTCCATCAAAGAATGGTGAATTGTGTTGAGTTGCCTTTCAGTTGATGTTGATGCTCTAACAACGGAGGTCGAAATTAAAGTGTTTATCAAATTTGAAATATGAAGAAGATTCAAGATCATTCGACGGTGTAGTCAATGTCTAAAAAGTTACGGACCAAATTTCTTCACATGAAGGTATATTTAAAACTCGACTAAACCTTAAAATAAATGTATTTATAAAAATAAATAAATAGACAAATAAAACAGGAACACAACAGCAATGTGGTTTGGCAGCTTAAATGCACACAGCTTCTTATGAATTTCTTTTATACTCGAATGTAATACTAACTTTGATTGTCCCCTTTTATTTTAGTTTCATTCTGTTGTGCAGAAGCCTGATGGTGAACACTCACCAGTCAGGATAATGTTGGGCAGTCCTCCGCTGCAGTTGGAGTAGAGCATGTTAGAGGCCATGTACATGGGGTCATGCAGGTTGCCATGGCTACCCCCCAGCCCTGCGAGCGTCGACTGCGAGGAGTACAGAGAGGACGGGGAAGGGTCGAAGCAAGAGCCACCTGCTGTGGAGTTCATCGCATTTTCCAACATACTGAACTGGTCCGACTAGCAGGCAGATGGTTTGAAAGAGACAGCAAAGGCAGAAAACAACGCATCTTAGTATTCATGCTTCCAATCACAATTCATGACCATGAAAAACATTGCATATTCATCCATATGGCGCATCCTATTTCTGTTTTGCTCGACAGGGTTCCTATAGCTTAGTGAAAGTTCAATTTAAGAGTTTTTTTTTTTAATTTTTAAATAAACATTTTCATGGTTCAAAAGTCCATCAATTTAAATGTAATCAAATTTCACGATTTCATGATTTTGAAAATTACAGTTGTACCTACACAGTATACATAACCCACTATCTATGAATTTCCACCATTGTACAAGATGAATGGAATCTAGTAATTAACACTACCTAGAAAGGGAATACTGCACTGTGCCTTTATGGTATCACCCCCAAAAAAAACTACAAAAATGAAAGAACATGGGCCAATTGCTAAAAGTTGTCCGTTCTGGTGTAATATATCGGATTCATTTTTTCCCATTTTAGTCAAAAACACACTTGTTGCAGTCTCATTGGGCAGCACTAAGAATGTCAAACAGGTATTTATGACTGGAAGGAAAATGTCCTGGTGGCAGAGCCACTAGATATAGAGGAACAAAATTAAATGGAAAATATTTGTCGCAAATATTGATAGACCCTGCTCCCAAAAAGATATGAATACTGATCAAGACCAAAATATGAGAAAATGATTTATGGCATTTGCCCCAGTTACTCCACATTGTCCCCATCATGCAGATGAGTTAGCCTTTTGTCTTTGTGGAGAATCTAATGAGACTTCTCCAGCAGAACTCTCGCCATAGTGTTCAATTTCAAGTCGTCCATTCAATCACGGTTAAACTGTTGCCAATCTTCTCCAATCTGAATTGTCCCTTGAAAGTTATTTTCTCAATGACCATGCCCCTATCTTTCACTTATTGGAAATTCTTATATTTAATTTTCGGTCTTCATCCCTCTCAAATATATTTCCAGAAAGGTTTGTTCCACAGATCTGCTCTGGTGCGGACCACTCCAAAAATAAATGGTGTGCTTGGCGACGGGATATGCAGCTGTAATGAGAACTTTTCTCAGTTGACAATCAGCTTGATGAAGAAAAACAACAAAAAAAAAACAACGTTGTGTTATTCAAGCCAACCTTTACCTGCATATTTACATCAAAAACAACGATCAGTCAACACCATGATCCCATCTGTGTTCATCATTGAGATAACAGGACTCAGCTGGGCAAAAGAAAGCCGTGCCGGTGAAAACATTTTCCTCCGTTGCCGGGATTGATCACAACAAAAGTTTGGCAGGCGTGCACAAGTTACCGCATCGCCCAATCAGTGAAAAGTATTGTGCCAAATGTCACGTCTTTCCCGAGCAGCAATCTGGCAAGAGCAGCAAAAGGGCTCATAAAAAAATTGCTAATAACAGGGGTCTAATTGGGCAACCCTGCCATGTTCCGCGTTCTAGCCAAAAGGAGCTTGAAACCCCGACAATCTTAATTCTCGACAATGGGCCATCACAAAGAGCCTGTATTATTTTAACAAGTGACTAATGCAAACTAAATTCCTCCAAAACTCGCAACAAAAAAGGACCAATTTAGCCAATCATCTATTTTGGTGCTGAAAGGCTTAAGACATTTTAATGCCAATTTAGGCCGTGTTTTTTAATTCATGAATTCAGACTTTTTAAAGAACTGAGATTCCAATGTTGTCGACACGATTGCGAGGTGGCCTTGTTTTGTCCTGAGCGATAATTTTTTCAAGAGAAGCCGGAAATACTGTGTTTAGTATTCTGAAAAAAAATATATTATTAAACATCACAGGTAAAAAAAGCACTTAGAAAAAAAAAATTATATATATATATATATATATATATATACAGTGAAACCCCGCTACTTCGCGGTTCACCTTTCGCGGGTTCAGTGCTTCGCGGGTCTAAAAAATAATCGGGGGCATTGTAGTTTCGCCGAGCGGCACAAGGGGGCGCTGAAGCGGTTAGACGGCCGGCGTGCGCCGAAGAGGAGAGTGGACGAATAAGAGAGTAGACGAAGAAGAGCAGGTTCCCCCGGACACGATTGGTGGCGACGTTTCGCGCGGTTCGGACCGTATCAGAGCTCCGGCCGGCGTGCGTGGCAGTTAAGCCGTTGAGAAGCACCTTCCCCGGGCACGGGCGGTGCCAAGCGGGCCCTAAGTTTAACCGAATGGAAGCTCCCGAGGAGGAGGGCATGCTCGCGTCACAGTAAGCCGAAGAGGAGCACCTTCCGCCCGGGCACCGGCGGAGCGCGAGGCTGTCAGTTATGAATGAATAAATAAATAAATGAAGAATGCCACCTTTCATTTCACTGTCATGATCCGTGCCTGTCATGCCGCGTGTGTTTTTGTTTTTTCAGCTGTGTGGGTGTTCCTCCAGCGATCGTCTCGCGCCATGCCGTCAGCTGCTGCGAGATGCGCTGATTACACTGACTATATTGTGATTATAATAAATATCTTTGTATCACCACCTTTTTTCCCGTGTCTGCGTTTGGAGAGTCCTGTTCAATCCTCCAGCTCTGCTGGAGGATCATAACATTCACAGGGCACACCGGACGGCGTACCAGCAGGTAAAAGTCGAGGTAATTAAATAAATACAAAAAGAAGTAATTGAATAAATACAAAAATAATGGCTGGGGAATAAAATAAGTTTTAATAATAATTTTTTTTTGTTATAACATGAATTTCACTCTCTCTCTCTCTACCAGTATATATATATATATATATATATATATATATATATATATATATATATATATATATATATATATATTCATATATATATATATATATTTTTTTTTTTTTAAACATTTTTGAAGGTGTGCCGCTACTTCGCACCTATATATATTATATATATATATATATATATATATATATATATATATATATATATATATATAGGTGCGAAGTATATATATACACGGTGTTTTTTTTTGTCTTTTTTTTTTTGAAGGTGCGACGCTACTTCGCGGATTTTCAGTTTTCGCGGGTGGTCTCGGTCCCCATTAACCGCGATAACCGGGGGTTCACTGTATATGCAAAACCGGTTGTCATTTTTTTGTCATTTTTATGTTGATGCGGTGTAGTTTAATATAACTCATAAACCAATTTGTAATGTATAATAGTTATTTTAAAAATCAAGTAATCAGTAATGCTATATCACTTAAACAGCTATTTTTTTCATAAATGTTCAGAGTTGAGTCATTTTAAATCTCAATACTGCTCTTTCTTGAGAGCCCAAGCGTGTGTCCATGGTTACAGGCCTACCTGGTACGGGAGGGTTTTGTTGTGGCGACTGGAGAACTGTTGCTCCATGAATGAGTCGCTGAAGAGCGGCGCAAAATTGTTGTGCTGAAAGGAACGGAAAGTGACTTTGCTGAGAAAAAGTCATTCATTTTTAACTGTGCAATGACTAGTGACACGTATTGTACACGGAATGTTGTGCTAAGTGTATGGCGAGCATCTTCTTGGCACTGACTTGGCTCGGGTTGAAGTCCAGTGCGGCGCTTTGCAGAGGGGAAACAGGCTGATGTTGGTGTTGATGCTGCTGCTGCTGCTGGCACTGATGCGCCTGGTCCACTGCATGCTGGGAATGCTGGTAGAGTGGATAGGGAGGGGGTGGCTCCCTTGGCATGTTGCTGGTATCTAAAGCAACTCCCTACATCATATAAAGAAGGCAGCAGGGGTCACTAGTGAATGGCTAAAAGTGAATTAAGACTTAAAGAAGTGATTCTCATTTTACGGAGATTTAAGATTACAAAGGTTTTGCTTAAAATGATGACCATCCAACTTCTGAACAAATTCCAGTTAGACCAACATTGGAACGGAACTGTCATGAACCAAAACCCAGCTCTAATGGTCTTGGTGGTCTAAATTCTACAATCGTAGATTTTCTACATTGCTTTTCGCCCAGGTAGAGATGTGTAAACAAAGACTTGATGAGTTTAAATCAATGTACACACTTTTGT
Source organism: Idiotropiscis lumnitzeri (assembly GCF_059441095.1). Classification (NCBI taxonomy): domain Eukaryota; kingdom Metazoa; phylum Chordata; class Actinopteri; order Syngnathiformes; family Syngnathidae; genus Idiotropiscis; species Idiotropiscis lumnitzeri. The sequence goes on along the minus strand of NC_142395.1, from coordinate 7,371,830 downwards.
TGTTTAATTTGTTGATAAATTTGAGTATTTTCACTCCAGTAAATGTTGAATGAATTAACATCGCCAGCGTATCTATTCAAATTCTTGTTCTGCGTACCTGCGTGATGGGAGACAATGATGGGGACATGGTTGGAGACAGCTGCTTCGACAGACCCCTACGCTGCTCAGCACCAGGAGACAGAGTGAGGGGGCTGATGGGTGCTGGCCTTCGCCGAGGGGAGTTACCAGAAAGACGCAGAGAAGAATTTATGGAGGGATTGCTGAGAGAAGACTGTAGTTGGCAGTTGTTGAGGGAAGCTTGAATTGTGGGATTACTCAGAGAAGAGGAGAGGCCTGCAAAACAAACAGACGTACGACTTCAAACTATTGTTCAGCCCGATTAAAAGGCCAAAGTGAGTCATGTTTCCTTTAAGTGACTTTATGTTACTATATTGAGGCCATGTCAAGATAGAACTGTGTAACACACTAATGATATTCAGCAAACGAGATGATTTGTACCGGGAGCGCATTGCAACAATATCAATCAATAGCTTTGTACTCACTTGTAATTTGTGTTCTCAATGCATCACTCAAAAATCATGGTGGCACCGTTGCCGAAAAATGGATTGCGCCAAACTAAACCAAACTGCTTTGCTCGATAGAAAAGTGACTTAATAAAGCCACGAAACCTAGGCTACTGAAGATCTTTGGAATCCAAGAGAAATTGTGACTGCTACAGTTTAATGCATTATGTATTCCATTTCCGGCATGCTTTCCAGCACCACGTCAAAGACACCAGGCCATAATTAGCATTGGGGATCTTTACTGTGTGTTTGGGAGGATAGGAGGACAACCAAAATGAGACAACAGAGGCAAACTGAGTGAGAAGAAAAGAGCTCATTGTAGGGACAACATTGTGGGTCAACAGTTCCTGTGTCTCAATCAGGCTGAACTGAGCTCAGCCACACACAGACACAAACCACAGAGACTCAGAGGGAGCAGGCGTGCCCGCCAAAGTATAAAGTGACAACGTTTGTGACAGAGAGATCATTCACTCAGCTCTCCATAACACACAGTAGGGCTGGCAGAGATAAACATCTCAAGCTCAAAAATGTGAGCAGTGGTTTGAGTGTGAAGCGAGTCGGCTTTGCCTGAAACTGGTTGGGAGGAGAGGAAGTACAAAATAATATAAAATGATTTGCCAAACTGTCACATGTAGTATGCGGCTATAAAGGAACAGACCCGATCCTAATGTGCCTAAGGTAGCATGCATGACAACCTCTTGAGGTTCGGGTGTCAAACTCCAGGCCCAGGGGCCAGATCTGGCCCGCAACCTCATTTTGCATGGCCCGCGAAGGGCAAATCATGCGTGTCAACTTCCTGTTTCTAACACATTTTCTTCACTTTTAACAACATTGAGAAATGTGATATTGCCATTTATTTGTTACCAACTCTCCCCTTTGAAAATAAATTGAAGAATTGTTGAACAATTACTGACTGGTTTCTGATTTCAAAACTGGCTTTCCATCAATTTGTGTGTGTGTATGTGATCATGAAAGTTGATCAAATATTTATATGGGTTCATAGTCCTAACGGCCCTCTGACGGAAACCATGGCTACGATGTGGCTCGTCCACAAAAAATGAGTTTGACACCCCTGTCTTAAGGGGTTGTTTACAATCTCACAATCCCTTCTAACCACAGTAATAGTCACCTATTTCTGCGGACCGGATGTGGATTCAAGATGATCTGACTCCACATCATGTCTGCTTGAGGTTACAGGCATGTATTCTTGTTTTGTAAATGTTTCTAGAAAGGTTCGCACAGGGGTCCCCAACCTTTTTGAAAGTGAGAGCTACTTCATGGGTGCTGATTAATGCAAAGAGCTACCACTTTGGAAATAGAACATTTGCTCAGGTAAGCTTTTCATTTTACACTAGTCAATAGCACATTTTAATCAGAGATTGCTTTCGGTTTCCCGAAATGTGTTTTCAATGCTGATTTGAAAAATGTCTTTGCTATGTTCTAGCACATTAGGTTTTGGGGATCTTTACTTTTTTTTTTTTTTTTTAATTTTAAGTTTGAACGGAAAAAAGTTTGTGCAACACCATGCATTATTAATAGCTATGAAAATGAAATGGAAAAAAAAAATTCACTTTCGTTGAACCTAACCGTTATGCAATAATGCATATTACATATTATATCATTGTTCTGAAAACCCGATGTGCTAGAGAAAAATGTTTCACAACATAATTCAGTAGTTTGACATATCCAAAGTGTAATTACCGGCTCGTGCATTGATGTAAAACACAGCTAGGAGCTGAGACCCGCACAGAGGAAAAAAGTCCTCAATAGCAGCGGCCATGCAGACAATTTATTATCTTTTTTGATATTCAGAACAATCGCAATGTACTACAGGGGAAACAAGTTCGCATTCAGTGATTTCCGTAAGATTTGGCAGCTGTGCGTTTCGTCATATTGACCACCTATTCGCAGTTTTGCGTTTAATTTTGCGTTTGTTTGAGGCGCAATATGCAAATTATGACTCGGAAGCTGCAAGGCAAAACCACTTATTTCGAGAGACACTGATCATGCCAATGACAAAAAATTGGCAACAGATAGATACATTTCGTTTAAATAAATCTCTGTCAGTGTACACATTTCCAAATAATCACTTCAACTGCATTTCTAGAAAAATGACAATGTCCCTATTTTTAGAAAAGGTCCAATGCCTGATTAAGTGGTTTTGCGTCACAGTTTGTGAGGCATAATTTTCGTTTTGCGCTTCCTCAAAACACATCAAATCGCAAATCTGAGAATCAACCAAGATCCCAAAAGGTTTCACTGCACTAAGTTGGCTCGTGACAAACTTCGCTTGGCTACTCATGCGGCCACCTTGTGGAGTTTCTCCTCTTACTACGTCACACGCAACAGCACAAGGACTAACAGAAACAGAGTGTGACGAAATAACAACATTGAGTCAAAAAAGAGTGGAGCGATGAAGTTGCCGTTATCAGGTGACTGACAACTTTACTATTCACTGACTTGTTCAAGTTGTTGAAATACAAATCCATGTAGCATTTAGCATCTGAAGTAATAAAAAAACCAGCGGCCACTTGCAATGTTCAAACTTAAGGTTTTTTTCGGTTGAAGCAGCCGGTCAAAGGTGCCGGTACTAGATGGGATCGGGCTGCAAGATTGCATCGGGGTCCTTTGGGGTCCTTGCAGCCCAATCACATCTAGGACCCATACCGGAATTAAATGCTTGGGTGATTGAGGACACTTTTCAGAGACGTCAGGGAGGAAGCGTGTGAAAGAAGGCCGTATCCAACTGTGCACAGCAAAATAGCAAATTAATAAATGTCCGGAATGTGGAGAAAAACTGTACTTGCTAAACTGAACCGGAAACTGAATTACTGTGCGCTACGGTCTTTGTCACTCAGTGAGAGTGGCCGATAAGGTTAAAAGTATATTAGTATAAAATATTTATAATGACATTAATGTTTTTGTTTGTTTTCATATTACAGTCATGAGCTTTGAGTTTGAGGTCCGCACAAAATTGCATTGCAGTAGATCTTATTTTTTAAAATCAATTTAGCTTGGCTTCTAGACAGGAAAATACAATTTGTTGGTCTACACAATGTGAACGTCCATCCATCCATCCATTATCCAGGCCACTTATCCCAACAAGGGTCATGCTTCAGCTTATCTCAGCTGTTTTAGGAAATAAAAAAATGCTGATTATATCAAAGAAATCAAAACATAACAAAAACAAAAAACAAATAACAAATGTTCAGTCATTATATTGTCGTATGTTTCATAAAACCCTTCCCCTCTTAGCATATTATATTCCATAATCTTTAAATACACCTCTGCCGTTAACATCTGTCCCGCGGCGGCGTCATCATGCATGGACATTTTTTTTTGTTTGTTTTTTTGGAGGGATGGGGCTGGAACGGGGTTGGGGGCTGACAGTTTTTATGAATAAGGCCAGAGTGTCGAGGCCAGAACAGTACCCAGATCACGGCCGGAAGGTGAGGGACTGACCGGCAAAAAAGGGTCAAGTGCCCAGCTCTGTGCATTACATGTAACATCACCTCTGAGGCAGAGTAAATGTGAGGGATTTTCGTTGATGCAATTGCTATTATTTGCACACTAACGAAAGGGGCCACCAATTGAAGACAAAATATAGCTCTAAAATAAGGCACAGGATGCTAGACCATAGAGCTGAACGATTTTAGGACAACAATTGTATTGCAATTTTCGGACAGATTTTGCAATTTGGATTCGATTGGCGATATTCTTGAAATCAAGCTTCAGTGCAATATTCACAATGTAGAGCAGCGTTTACAAATATGATGGAAAATCACATTATGCCGTCTGTGCAACACCTCAAACGCTAATCTGAAGCACATTCACACTGGCGGCAAGATAGCGCTGTATCAGGGCAGGTTCAGATGGCGGCATGACAAGGCCTTGCACAAGCTAGCTGACATTCTGGAGGCCGGCAAACAGGAAGCTCACAGGAACAAGCCACCCACAGTTCCAAAGTGCATCCAGTTTACCAGGCAACGGACCAAAGCGCAGCGCTGCACCAAGACAGAATGGTCTCTTCTGTCACTAGAAGGTGAGTGGCAGTTAGCAGCCAACCTCGACTGCCATCTGAAATTCCCCGCCGAGATCACCATGACAGCCCTGCGCCCAGACAATGTGCGCTGGTCAGCACCTGCCAGAGTTGTCATCATGGTAGAACTGACCATACCACGGGAAGAGCAGATGGAAGCCCCAAAAATGTTTGACATTTTGCACTTATGAACATGTTCTTTGTACATAAATGTAAGATTATATATAAATATGTTCCCAATATTTTGCTACACACTTAACTACTTCAGAGACTGACGGCTCAGCAATATAGCCTGAAATTCATATCATGATATTAATTGAATCTTTCCGTCCTAACGGTAATGGTGAGTGTAAAAGTGTGTGCTAAACTGCTAATATAGACATCGTCTTATTTAATGTGTTGACTGTACACCTAAGCAATTATTCGGCCTCTTTCTAGACTCTGCAATTATCACGCTTCGCAAATCCTAGTTCAACTTTTCGATGCATGCGCCCCTTGTTAGTAGGGAAGTTTATTTCTCTCCACGGAGGAGAGGATCCACATCATGCAGCTGCTTGCTGACTAAGATCAGAGCTGGGAACTTGACCCTTTTGCCGGTCAGTCCCTACCCTCCGGCCACAATCTCTGTTTTGTACTGAGACCCTCTGGCCTTATTCATAAAAAATGGCGGCCCCCGACCCCTCAAAAAAATTATGCGTACGGCAGAGTTTTATTTAAAAATCATTAGCTGGCTAATTTACTATTAAAATCCCCTTACCTTATTATGGGCTTATTTGTCTCCCTCTTCTTTTGGCACTTTTGACGCATTCTGAGGAAATTTTTGTCGTTTGCTCATTTCATGATTCGGTTCATCACTCACAAAAGGGCCGATTCGACGGCCGGACTAAAATCAACCTCCGGCCTATATGAATCTAAGGCTTTTCTAAAAAATTTCACCCCTCGGCCGGGACGGTTCATTCCGCCCCCGGGACGGACTGTGCAGCTCTGCATAAGATATAAACAAAGCGTGTGCTTCTGAGGAAAAAAAAAAGATTGTGACATTATCAATACATTTAGACAATGTGACATCCCATTTTTCTAGCTAGAGGCGCATCAATTAATATCTTTATTTATTTATTCAAAAAACCCAAAACAAAACAAAACAAGATCTCAGAGGAGTTAACCGCTTGATCCTCTCCTTTGAAAAAGCACCAGGTAATGCGAGTCATTGCCGACATGATAAATATGTTACCATAGTTGGGCGATATTTCATATCATTCAATTGCAATATACATTGAATATTATATTATCTTTTTTTTTAATTCAAAATGATGACCCAGAGAAAGGAGACTGAATTTAGGTCATTTCATTTTAAAAAATATAACATTAAACCTTTAATACCAAGTCAACACAACTATAAAAAAGTCAAATTAAGTGGGCAATTTAAAGATTAAATAAAATCTCAATCTTTTTAAACAATGTGACAAGTAGGGTGGGGTGAACGGATTTTATGTCAGTCTATCAATAATTATTCTTTTTTTAACCTCTTTAAAATAAATAAAAGAATTATATTGATTACAGATCAAATTAAAAGCAATTCAATTGATTATAGATAAAAAAAAAATAAAACAATCTAGAAAATATACCATTCAAAATATCTAAACACATTTATTTTCAAGGAGGGCACACTGTTCTTGTGTAACTTGTAATGTAGTGTCGCGTGCAATGTTGTTTCTATTCATGCTCCTCCAGCAGTGCGTCGTAAATGCTCATTTGAGGAATATGTGATGCCAAAGCAGTATTGTTAATGCAGTTACATGAACCTTCATTTGTTGTTCATACAATGTAAGTGTAGCCAACTAATACTCTCATGCAGTATAATTTTTGTGATCGACACAAGCAAGTTAAAAAAAACCCAGATTGGCGGGTCTCAGTCAAGAACCTACTAAGAGGGAGCCTTTCTAACCAGAATTCACTGAGTAATAAATCATGTCACATGGATTCAAGCACCAACGTCTCATTTATGCTGCACATAGATTCATTTACTGAATCATCAAAGATCATAAAAATATGGCACATTTTAGACTTCTCCAAAAGCTTTGTGATGGAAAACATCAGTTCAGCAACAGCGCTATCCTCATAAAAAAAACATTTGATGTAAATGGTGGACATTGAAGCCTCAACTCACCTTGTGAATTACTAATGCCAAGGTGCATCATGGCGGCCGGCAAATTTCCAGTGCTGCTACCTCCGCTGAGATTGGGGTAGCCGCCATTGTCCTCTGGGTCCAACGGAGTTGCGAGAGGGGACGGGAAGTGGAGGTTGGTGAGATCGGGAAGGGAGCCTCCTGTATTTAATGAACCCTGGTAGTGGGAGAGACCAGGGTTTTGGTCCGGTGATGGGAAAATACTGCAAAAAACAACAACAACGACGACAACAAATTCATTCATTGTAACAGTTGAGCCTATCCTAGCAGACTTCGGGCAAAAGACGGACGGGATGAAAAGTTCATCATTCAATTGCAGGACACACATAGCGACAGTTAGACACATGAGCATTTCGAGTCCTCAATCAACCAACAATTAAGCAACACAGAGAGGTCATCACTGGATTTGACGCCACAACCTTTGTTGCTAACCAAAAATTACAACTTTAAATTGATGATGAATAATGATGCAAACTATTTGAAAATACACGCAAGTTGTTTAGGGGCCATTTCTTGTATTTCTTTTTTGAATAACTGGCAGCTTCAAACCTCTACACAATGGGTGAGATCCATTTTGGAGGAAAAATGGCCATACGTACAGATATTAGGGTGCCACAGACTCACGCTGTTATTTAGAATGAAGTCTGATTCATCTACATGCAGCACATACAGTGGTGTGAAGGTACACACATTTTGAATCTGACGGTGATTTTGCTTTTACTCTAAACTAGTGCGCAGAGCACTAACATTCCTACGCATTTAAAAGTGATTGAGGCCCACTGTTTGTGAAAACAATTTTCTATGTCATCGGTATTATGGAAAAAAGATGCATGTCGGCAAAAGAACCGCTGCTAAGTACGTAATCGTATCAGACCTTCATATACAACGACATTTTAGTTTAGCTATTTGAGATTTTCTATGTGCTATTGATTTTAACAATAATGTAAACTGGCTTTATAACGTCTCATGTTTCATGAAATAAATCATACGTAAATATTTGGACAGCACTGAACTTATCTAGACACGATGTCTTCGATTTTTTCCTTTTGGCTTGTCCTGTCTGGGGTTGCCACAGCTTTTCTATTTCAATCAGCATGGCTCTGGACTATTAAACTTTATTCTTCTTTCCAGTGCATGCCTCTTCCTATTTAATTAATCCTCCACCCTTTCACGGCAAATGACAATGTCATCTTCGACTAACATTATGTTCCATGGGGATTCCAGTTTAACTTCCTCTGTCAGCCTATCCATTACTATTAGAAAGAGGAAGAAGCGCAAAGCTGATCCTTGATGCAGTCCCACCATCACCCCGGATGAGCTTTAAGGTCTCCTTCTATTCGTGTCATATCGACCTGCCCTAATTCAAGAAGTTAGGAGGATGTGAATCCCTGTGATATGTGTGTTATGTGAGTTTGCTCCCACGAGTTGAATAAAAGTTGAAAATTTAACACAGAAGTTTTCTTTATGCTGCAGTTTTTTATTATTTTATATTTTAAACAAACCATGACTTTAAGTTGTGCGTAAAATAGTGACATCCAGGTCAATTTGTTGTGCAATTTGCGTTGCTCACCTAAACATGCTTATATATAAATCACTTACTTGATACCAGGCACTTCACATGATTTAGGCCTCAATGCAAGAGACTGGGCCTGAAAAAAAGATTTGTTTTCAATTAGAATAATTGGCCATATACTCATTCAGTATACGTCTCCTTCTTTGGCAAGTGAATAGCTGGAGTATAATCAAGAGTTGGAAAATTGTAGAAAGCCCAAGATATGTATACAGTGGCAGTACCATTGTGATGCAAATACTGTATATCAAGACACAAACTGTCTGATTCTTTATCCTCCAAATAAGGTTCACTACTTAATGCTAGTTAATAAAAATTGTTTTTCAAATCAGAGATGTAAGTAAACTTTTCTAGATAAATTTTTTGGTCTGATTCCAATTTTGCCTTCATTTTTCTTGAGCACATGAGGTTTTAATAATAATAATAATAATAATAATAATAATAACATCAATAATAATAATAATAACAATAATAATAACAATAGTAATATATATATATAATAATAATATATACTGTACTGTATTTTAGGTTTGCTTGTCCTGAGACTTATACTCAGTAGCAACTTATAAATTAAAAAATAATATTCTACGACAGCCACAAGAGGGCACTCTAGACGTATGCACGGATATATCCCACTCCTTACAAAGACAACTGAGAATTTGAGCCCTCAAGAAAATCATATTCTACAGGCTACAAGCTGCAAGTTCTGACATTCGTAGCTGAAAGCCATGATTGAGGAGCAGAAAGAACCTTTGAAGTGAATTAGAAACTTGTTGCTCTTATTGCAATGAAGAAAACAAAACAACAAAAAAAAAAAAAAAAAAAAAGAGAAGGAGAAAGGAGATCACTAATGGCTGTGTAAACAACGTGCTGCGGGAGTCACCAGTGAAGTTACGGTACGTCTCTACGCTCAGGTAGTCGCCAAAGATGATCACAAAAAAGGTCTTTGTGGGAGGACCTTCTTGGTGTTTCCACTTCATGCAACGGAACTGCCTCTCTATGCGAGCACGGGCAACGGTGTCCCAAAAATATTAACATGAACACTGGACGCCTTTTCTGTTCATGTCTATTTTTCGTGTAGCTAAATAGCCTGCCATTGTCCTCTTATTCAGGAACTTAGTCATTAGCCACTTATCAGTTTTTGGCTATTCTTCACTCAAGGCCTGTTTTAGAAAAGTTGCAGAAGTAATTTCGGGAGATGACACTTAAAGTTGATCGAAGCAAGTCTCATATATGTTTTCATACACATTTCTTTCATTGGTTTAGTAGATTTTAGAAAGAACACACGAGCAAGTATGCACTAATCTCACCTTCTTGGCTTCCCACAGCTGCTTGGGGAGGGGCTTATTGACACCTATGAGACTCTCCTCATTAGGTAGGGTGGGGAAAGAAAAGACTGCAGAAAGGATGACATACTTGAATTATGGATTCTCTGCAGAGTAAGACTGATGAAATCTACATGGCGAACGTGTAAGGAACATATCACTTACCGTCTCCAGACCCATCCACCTCTGCCTCATTTACACTCGCTGTATGCCAGCCTCCATGAGAAACACATGTAAACAAGCAGAAAAAAAACAGGAAAGGTAGAGATAATCAATAGAGGACTGAGAAAGAAAAAAAAGTGGATTATGTATTGCCGACCTCCAAATAGCGAACACCAAATCGTATTCAAAGTCTTGTTAAACGGAGTCAGCACGCACCTGCCACCATTCAAAGTGCTAAGTGCTTTTGCTGAAATCTTTGTCGTCACATCTTTTAGCACAAGCCAGGATCCGTTCCGCTGAGAGCGCAACAATCAAGGGTACCTCATTGTTCAAAGCATCAGTCAAGAGAAGGTTACAAAAGAATTTCCAAGACATTTAATGTACCAAGGCAAAACTTGAAGACTCCCATTTGATTTTTTTCTTTCAAATGAGTTGTACAGGGTCTTAGTAACTTTCATGGTGGAAACTTTTTTTTTTTTTTTTTTTTAAATCATAGTTTGTTTTTTTTAATCACAAAAACTTGACATTTGAACAAGGGTTTGCAGACATCTATTGTAAAGCCAAAATCGACTATTGGGGAGATGCCTTTTGTTCAAGAAAGTTGGTAACAAAAGTTAAAGAATCGGCCCAGCCACGATGGCCCAATTCTTCACTAACAAGCTTAGTTTATATTATTTTTATCTCAGGAAACTGAAATTAGGTATCATTTTCTTTTTTATCCATTAATTTTGGAGAAATTAGAAAATAAGTGATGAATTGAAAAATGCCTACTTCTAATGACAAATATGGCCGCGCCTCCCCTTCGCTCTCTCCATTGTACTGCAGAGTCAGTAAAGGTATCGATTATCCATTGGAAATCATTGTACTTTCATTGCTTATAACGTCCAAAAAGGGTGATCAATTGGAACCAAAATTCATGTGAACATCCTTACCTATGACCACTTCAACATATCAAAATGATAAACCTCTCCGTGGCTGATTTAGATGAGAATGAGGAAATGAGCATAGGTTCATAGATTATGCTGTTAGGATACGGCACACCGCTTCTTTGAATATGACGCGTGGCCCCGACATAAAGCACAAGCCGCCCCATGATGCGCAACGTTCAAGAACTGGTCTTTATCTGAAATTGACGCCAGGCTGCTGTCAGCTGGCGTCTGCCACCTTCGAGTTGACACAGCGTAGCTAAAATTGACTGTATTTGGGGGTTAGGGGCATCAGAAACACACAAAGTATCTGGTGTACGTACGTAGTCTAGCTAGTAGCATAGAATTAATCAGGTTGATCGAGGCCCGAAGAATCCTCATGTGCTGCTCTTCAATGGCTGTGCAAAATTGCAGGATAGAGAACCGTGAAGTTTTTGGAGTATTCAGCAATTGTGTAAAGACCCATGGAGCATGGCAGAGTGCCTTATTATGCTGCAACATGAGGTGATGCTCATCAATGAATGGCACAAGTGTTCATATTTATGCATAAGTCGACACGCATCGTTACACCCAAGTATGTTTGACCAAATAAAACATTTAAGGGCATGGATAACACAAACACGGCACAGCTGTTTGCGTACAGTACACATGAGAAGATATTTCTCGCTCTAATTGCATTATAGTTACACGATGAATAAAAACATTCAATCAGAACATGAGCATCTCGTGCTCCGAGCACCTTTATGAGTACTACTCTCACCATTGTGATGTGGGGGAACTCGACCCATCTGCTGGTTGGCGCTGAAGGGATCCTGTGGGATTGGGTTCATCGCACTTGTATGAAGAGCAGAGTCTGAGTTGGTTCTGTGTGGGAGGATGAGGACAAATATTCAATGTGTTCTAGCACCTTGGACAGAGGCAGATGACTTCCGAGGGCCATAAATCCAGTGAGTCATTTTGCTTCCTCCGCATTAATCTGTATGCTCATGCTGACCTGACAACATAAAAAATCATTTAAAAAAATTGTCAAGTAAGATTCCAGTGATTCTGAAAGTGCAGTACGCATACCATTGGTGGTCGAAAGGGCTCCAGTTGGATTATATAATCAACACAATTTAAGGGTTGTTTGTGTAGGGTCAAAGTTATTGGTTGATTTTCTGCGAGTAAACATTTTTTGGAGTCAAATTAACTGTGTATTTCTTTATATGGTTGACATGTTAACACAGCGCCTCTCAATTATTTTCTGTTATGCCCCCCACCCCCTCTAGCAAGAAGAAAAACATTTGCGCCCCACCCCACCACCCACTCTAATAGCATTTTTGTTGCAAAACAAACCTTCACCGTAGAGTTAATACGTGCTGCGCACAATGGGCAATGAGAGCACCGCTGCCAACTACTGGAGTGGATGTGCAATTACACTTTATTGTAGTACAGCAGAAAAAAAAGCATGTTCCCCAGGTTCACACGTGCCCCATTCAGCATCGCACCGCGCCCTCCCAGGGGAGCCCCCCACTATTTGAGAAGCACTTGTGTTAACATAACTACTGTGTTGTTATGTCTTGTCAAATTGTCTCGGCTAAATTTCCTGAGAGTAATGAATTTCTTGGGTCAACTTAACCCGTTGTTGAGTTATCGGGCTATTCAATCTTATTTTATCATACACACAAATATCTGAAATATGTATGTATGATGGGGGAAAAAAAGGAAATTGGAAAAAAAAACCTCACTTTGGCAAACTCATGTGAACAGCTATAAACTACACATCGCTAAAAAAAACACTTTCTAACCATTATTAATAGTGACTGTTTCATGCAAAGAATATGCATGTTTGTGTTTTTGATTTGTATTTTATGAACAAAGTTTGGCAAAAAAAGATGCTTTCACTTGTCAGTACTGTATTTCATTCAGTGACTTATTCAATACAATTTAAAACGTTAGTTATGCACATATGCACTTGATGTATGAAAAACGTTTTGCAAAGAAATAGTTCTTGATAACATAGTTGTGAATGTGAAGTGTAGTGAATTTCAGCAGGTGGCCTCTTTTCCAGGCAAATGGAGAGGATACATATTTTGATGGGCAGTATTTAATCTCATGGATGAACCAAACAGGTGAAGCTTAACCATAAAATGACTTACTTTGTGTATTCCTGAGATCATTTTTAGGAAGTGTAGAAAATATGAGCAAGATCCCTTTTTCCGAGGGAAATTTACCAGGGATTACAGATTCAAGCAGGCACCGGCCAGAATTTGTAGCTCCCCAAGTGACAGAAGGATGAACCCCAACCACCATCAAATGACTTTCTCTGCATATTCCTGGGACCATTTTGAGTAATTATAGGTAAAGTTTTCCTAGGTAAAGTTACTTGCGGATACAAATGCCTTAGCCAAATAAATGTTATGGAACTTTCATTTCTATGATAATGCATTTAAAATAAAAGTGTGCAATACACTACTTCTGAATTTTGAGGATTTTGCCTATAACAATGCGATAAATCGTGATTAATCACAAAGACCTCATCCCATTGATCGCAATTAAAAAAATTAATCCGTGCTGAGCCCTCGTTTTTATATTGGAATTTTCTTGGAACACAAAATCAAAGCAATGAGTGATTATCAGTAATGTTTCTTTTAAACTTTTGTCAGTCGGATGTTGTTTTATTGAACATTGTGCTCCGCCCCACCCCATTTCTTCAACGGAAGGGTACCAACAATTTTTTTCCCACATGTGTAAAACCCACAAAATGTCAATCAGTCCAACAGACGGCAGAATGGACTAGTTCAGTGGTCCCCAAACACGGATGGGTTTGGACAAGTAGTACATGTTTTTCGCTGGCCGGGAAACATTCACACACAGGGAGGGCAAAAAAATCCACTTTTCATTGCTTTTAAATTGCCAGTTTAAAAGCATTGGTACTGACAACAAAGAGAATAAAACGTTGACTTACTCGATAATTAACACATTTTTTCATTAATTCCAAATATTTTTTATTCAACAGTAAAATACATGTCGAGCAATATAAAAGAACAGGGTGAACTACTAAAATGGGCTCCAACAGGATTAATTAACAAAAAGGCAAACATAATTTTTAATTAATCATTCTTACGTAAGGCGTGAGTATCACTGCTGTTTGCAAATGTGCTTGATGAAAAGATGACACAATTGATTGCTCCTTTGATTCTGGAGGCTGCACAACTAATTAGTAACAGCTAAACTGCTTGCGTTCACACGGGCAGGCTGTGCAAACTTTTTTTGCATTGTCATGCTTTGCACTTCATCACGTGTGCTACTTGTATAATTGATTCAAACATTTCCACCGCATCTGATAGAGTAAATATGCTCCCAGCTGGTCACGATTCTCAATCACAGTTGTCACCCAGCGCTATTTGGATAGCTCTCTGGAAGGTAATCAACAGGGTGGGAGTTGTGCGGGGGCTGATGTTCTGCCCCCCAAAAAAATGGGGGTCTGTCTCTGTGCAGCCCGGTGCCAAATGGGCCGCGGGCCGGTGTTTGGGGACCACTGGATTAGTTTATAGAAATGAAAATAAAATCATAAAATTGTTGAGACAACAAAGGAGGAGGAAGACAAATACAGTATCAAAATATAAATCATGAAGCTGGATGCTAGCTTGTAGAAGGAAAAAAAAGTGAGAGAGAAGGAAGTGATTAATTAATATCTCCGCATAGAAGAACGGGAAACAATTGAGAGATTAGTTGTTGTGACCCGCCGCCTTTCGGTGCTTTGGTGGAAAGAGAGAATTATTGTGATGTTATTTATAAAAAGAATGGAAAAGCAAGACACACAAGATGTTGGAAGTTACGTGAGGGATGAAGCAGTCACCAGAGACGAGAGGATAGTGATGAAAGAGGGACAGAGAGGTCAATGGTCACCTGTTGAGTTGTGATATTAATCTAAAGCCAGGCCGCTTTTCCTCACTCCACGGAGGCTGATCCCTTCAAAAGAAACAAATGTATTTGGAATTAAGCAGAAACCTGTGGGTGGAGAGAAATTGTTTGTAAAGCGCATTTCAAATCTGTCTGTTGTGAAAGAGAAAAAGACCCTGGAGCAAAGTCAGAAGCGCTGTCGCACCAGAGCCTCTTTTAGAATCTTGCATTTAGACCACAAACAAGGCTGAACCCCTCGTTACTTATGCTTTGGTAATATAAACATACATGGTCCAATCAATTTTCAGTGACGTTATGCAACTGTGAATCTGCTATTCATTTTTGCACAATATGTGACGCTTATTCTTTGGCCCACACCACAACCCTCCAAAATTCACAGAAAAATCAAGCAAGAGCCTGCTTTGCGTCTTGTGGCGCAAACATGATTAAAGAGAGTAAATCAATCCAGAATCGGAATGACAATTTAAATCAATGACAAATGATTAGAGCAGAACTGGAGATAGGTTAAGTAAGGTCCCCCACAGCATGATGCTGCCACTCCCAAGTTCCACTGGGACAATTTTGGCTTTGCCGTCACATGGTGTCTTGCATTTAGGCCAAGAACTTTAATGTTGGTTTCATCTGCCCAGAGCATGTTCGCTAACATTTGCTGCACCCAAATGGCTTTTGGCAGACCAGACTGCTAATTGCTTTTCTCCCCCACAATAATAGCTTTCTTCTTGTCACTCTTCCAAAAAGGCCAGGTATTCAGAACATGCAACTAAAATTGTCATTGGAAAAACATTCTGCTACTCTTACCACAAGTTCCGATGGGCCTATTGGCTGCCTCTATAACGAATGCTCTCTAGGGGTGGGACTGCGTCGCAAATAGCCCAATTTAATGTGGCAAGAATCAATGAAGTTGGGCACCGATTTCATTTCAAGAACGTCGAGTCAAGTCATGACCCGGTTAAGCAAGTCATTAGTAGCGACTTATTTGTTAGATCAACACTAATGTAATTAAAAAAAAATAGTAAACCTTGTCTCGTCGCTAATACTTTTTCAGTTCAGTGAATAATAATAGGGGGAAAGAATACTTTGCAACATTCTATATTATACAATGCAATACAACTTTATTTAAATAGCGCAATTCACATTCACCAACAATGTGCATTGTACCCCACTGAAGCTAGCTGGGTTTGGTTCAGCATTTTGGTGACCCTCATGACAAAAAAGCAGTTTGGATAATGCACACGCACGCACACACAAAGAGCAATGGACGATCACTGTTCGCCAAACTGTGTTGACCCACAAGGGATAGAAATTCCCCAGGGACGTCTAGTTTGAAAGGAGGAGTGGGACTATGACAATTCTTGGACGAAAGGGATGGTCAAGATGAAAGGGGCTGAAGGGCAGTGCCTTGCTGATTGCTGTGTGAAGACTTCAGCTTTGTGTGGCAACTAAAAGAGACACAACCCGCCTCTCGTCTCCTCGTCTCGAACGCCACAATTGGCGACTGCGACGTGAGCAAAAATCACAGATATCAACGCAAGCATCTACGTCCAACAGTTAACTTTCCTGATTTTTGGCAACACAACCCATGGCCGTGGGGTGAGAGCAATAACACTGGATGTCATCAAATATTTTCACGTGGTGGCAGCGTTGGATGCTTCAATAGACAGTCCGAGCGATGCCGCTGCTGGAGACGCCGCCAACTATCGGCTAGTATGACGCACTCAAGTTATGCCTTTTTAGACTCGTTGAACCTTCCAAACTGGAGAACGCAGACTGACTGCTGTCCCTTCAACGGCCTCGGCGATGGCAAACGATCTGAATTGATGGAAAGGATGTTGTCTCTCGTTCCGGTTCACCTGCATTTTCCTGCATTGTCGATGAATACATGAATTATTTCACAATTTAGGACGTTATACAATACAAGTTTATTTATATAGCGCATTTAAAGATTGGAGTTATGTGATCCGTCTTCCGAGCGCCAGTTAAGAGGCGAGCGGCAGCATCTTGGACCAGTTGGAGGCGCTTGACGGAGGACTGGCTGACTCCAAAGTAAAGCGCATTACAGTAATCTAGCCTAGATGTAACGAAGGCATGGACTACTGTTTCTAAGTGGTGCTGGGAAAGTAAATGCTTCACTTTTGCCAGCAGCCTAAGATGAAAGAAGCTTGATCGAACAACAGCACTGATTTGCCGATCTAATTTAAAATCACTGTCCAGTTAAAAACCCAAATTTGAGACTGCTGGCTTTAGATAAGATGTCAGGGTGGCGAGGTCAACAGGGTCTAAAGTAGAAGGGCCACTGGGACCGAACACCAGAACCTCTGTCTTCTTTTCATTGAAATTCAATAAATCAAGTGACATCCAGGTTTTGATTTCCTCTTGGCAGGACAAAAGTGGTCTCAAGGAGAAAGCGTCTTTTTTTTGCTCAGCGGGACATAGATCTGACTGTTATGAAATAAAAGCAGACTGGGTGGTACACATCCCATTACTGCTGTATAAAACAGTCGAGCAATACTTTTCTTCATTTCAAATATTGCACTTCGGTTAAGTTGTTAAAGCTATGTTATGATTTTATGTTTTGGTATTGTCTCATCTAACACAAATGCTGGTATTTTTTAAAAGAGGGTCGCAAAAGGCCCACTTAGCGCAATAAGAATGACTAAACAGAAACTCGAAGAGGGAAAGGAGACATTTTAAAATCTCTCTCCTTTGAAGGCAATTCTTCAATACAACACCATCTCGAGGGAGCTTGGTCTGGGATTCCATCCCAAGAGAGGTTAGTACAGGAACAGAAGGCCAAAAGGCCAAAGATTGGTGAAAAGAAGGGGAGAGCGTGGGACGAGATCATGGTTTGACCTTCAAGCAGACACACAACTCCACTCCACGACTCAACACTGACAACAAACTAAGAAAAAATGACTATCAATCATAATACATGAGTCAACACGATTTACAATTACAGACATCACAATGTCAACAAGCAGCTCTTCCCAGTATGTTACCAGACTTCTTATCAAGTCCACGAAAATGTGCTGCAAAATACTAAACAGGCATTGCACCCAGTGTTCAGATATTACATTATATTCAATACAATACTTAAGTAAAAAAACGGCAGAAGTCTCAAACATCGGGTTGTGTAAAAATGTTACGAGAACGAGAAAGACACCAACTGGGAACATTAAGTGCTTTAATGCAAATTCTTCAATTCGGTGAGCGGTCTGGTTCATATTTCCTTCAGGTTTGCACGTGTTACAAACATCTGTGTGTGTGTGTGGGATTTCCTTCGGCCATTCTGGGAGGAGGATGTGCATATAGATGAATCGGAGAAAGGGCAATGTGATTCATCAAACCTGAGACAAATTGAGATGGCCTATTTTGCATCTATATATATACCGCTTCTGAAAGGAAGGTGCAAATTGACATGCAAAGTGGTCCGAAAACAAGAGGAGGCAGGGAGAACTTTTCCGTTTGCCAGAACTTGAAAGTATCAAGACTTGTAGCTCATTACAATGTTTTTTTGTCACTTCGTCAT
This sequence comes from Idiotropiscis lumnitzeri, assembly GCF_059441095.1. Classification (NCBI taxonomy): domain Eukaryota; kingdom Metazoa; phylum Chordata; class Actinopteri; order Syngnathiformes; family Syngnathidae; genus Idiotropiscis; species Idiotropiscis lumnitzeri. The sequence goes on along the minus strand of NC_142395.1, from coordinate 7,353,628 downwards.
CAGTCTCCACCACTTCTACACTTGTTGCAAAAAGCGTGTGGACTCTATTAGAGTGGACGAGCAATTTAGAGTTCACTCTGGGATCTTTGTAAATCATGCCCGCTGAATTTTATTTTGATCAAGAAAGGAACATTTCAAACTGTACTTGCCTTGAAAAATCCAACTTGAGTTGGCTTATGAGGCTTTTCTGATATGTTGGAAATTAATCAAGTCAAATACTGAATGACAAAAACCTGAAAGTAAATAACTGAAATTTTAATTCAAAATTTTTTAAAATGTAATTGTGTGTTGTGATTATTTTTGATCATTTACATACCATATTTTTCGGACCATTAGGCAAAACATCAATTCACGGGTCTATTTTCATACATTCTTATACAGAAGGTGCACCTAATTAGCAAGGTACATTATCTTTGTGAATCATTAAAGGTCAATTAGTTTAGTCTAATTGAACCAAATATTTATTTGATAGACTTAGCGTTGTTATGGTAGAGTGCCATGCAAATAATACTTTCCCAATCGCCTTCAGAATCTCGAGTGCTGGTGTTGACGTTGACGTTCTGAATAAATGGGTCATTTATTCTCATACCCACCGTTGCGTCCTATTTTTATTTATTTTAATAGTACAACTCAATCAAGCCTCTTCTAACAATTCATACAAAAAAATAAATAAATTAAAGCATGCATCATTCCTGTTTATACCGCATCGGATGATATCGTATCGGACATGACTCCAGGCCGAAATATTATAATGGGATGGGAAGCGGAAAAAGTGCCGTTTACATGAGGGGAAATTGATTGATGATTTGTTCACAAGCCATTATTTCAGTTTTATAGTTTCTTCTGTGTACGTCTTTGTGTCCGGTACAATAAATGTGCAGCAAGACAAATACAATGAGAATTCTGAATACAAGCAATCTGTGCAAAACATTTCTTGTTTATAATTTGATGAAATTTTAACTCTCTAGATTGCGCTGGCTTTAGCGCACAACAGCTGCGTTTAATGTTGTAAACACTTCCTAGCCCACAATCCTGGGAGACAGACAACCAGGCAATTATTCCCCCATAACAAAACAAATCTAAGATAATTTCCCAGGATGGCTCTCAAAGTGAACCGAGGATCTATTCTTTAGAAAAGGTGGATGGAATATACAAAGTAGATGTGTTAATTCCAAACACGATAGTCTTTTTTCGAGAAGTCTTAGGACAATTTTTTTACATGATGCAGGGATTTCCCAGCAGCCTACGGAAAGACTCGTTTTTATTTGGAAAGTTAAGTGAGTGATAAATGGAAATGTTACAAAACTAATGGGAATAAAACGGCCGGTGAACGTTATCAGCGACCCATCTCCCTTCACATTTATCTGGATGTGCGCATCTTGGGGCTTATGACCAACAGTATTCATCAGTTTTGTGAGAATCGGTTGCATAACCCGTTAACTGAATAACTAACAAATAAAGTAGCAATGCCAATCAAGTTAACCAACTGTAGTACGCTCCCTTTAAGAGGAAAAACAATTAAACACAGTGCAATACGCAACAGTGATGAATTGAGACTGCTTTTTGTTTTGTAAACCGTTTTTAGAGGAAATGAACAGTTTACGTTATCTAATATGGAATGAGGTGTGTGCTTTGATTGAGTAATTGGATAAATTTTTATTATGCAGTTAACTGGTACAAAACCATTTCCTATCCATTACTGTTTGGTTCAGTTGGTGATGTTCAGCAATTAAAAAAATAAATACAGAACAATTAAACAATACATGCAAATGTCTTATTTTGATTAAGCACAAAAGATTATCTATCTGATTTTGAGAGGCGTCAAAATGAATTGATTAAATCAGCAACTAATTTAATAATCGGGTAATCATTTAGAGCCAACTTAAAATTGTCCAAATCATCCCATTTCAGCCACTCAACACTTTTCTCCTTCAAGTCCTTCAGGAAAGCACCTTTCTTTTTCTTGCATCTGCAGAAATGCTTTTACTTTGGAAAACAAGATATTTGCCTGTTTTCTGAAACGTACAGACCAAACCAGTACCTGAATTTTGATTTGTTTGCGCAAAGTCGACACTGTCAATTTGTAGTAATGCCCTGTTTTGGAATGCAGAGATGGAAATTAAAACTTTTTTTGAATCCAATTCATCAACAAAATAATAGGGAGATGAATCCATTATTAAAAATAATCACAAGTGCCAGCCCAACAACTGACCATTTTCTGGATTTTCTGTAACCTTTTTTAGTTTTTAAATTGCTGCTTATAAGTGATTGGCACAAGATTTGTCAGGTCGGTGCAGACCAAACATAGCCTCCTGCGCCGATCTATAGCAGATTGTTGCCACAGTGTGAATTATTGCTACCGCCCCCTCAGCTGTGGCCTTTGGCGCAATGCAATATCAATCAAGCCTACTAAGCACAACATACCCACAATGTATTCAAAATATGTTGAAAAAAAATGAAACATGAGGACGGCTTGATTTTGTGACCGTGATCTTAATTTTCCAGACGCATGAGAATTACTTCCGGAGGTGTCAAAACTAACTGATTAATCGACAACTGATCAATAATCGAGTTAATCGACAACCGTTTTTAGTAATCACGTAATTATTTAGAGACACTGTCTAAATTAAAAAATTATGAAAATCCTGTTATTTCAGCCTCTGAACATTAATTATTCTAGAATTTAGCAGCTCTTCGTTAAAGCAGTAAGGCTTTACTTATCAAATATTTTTGGAATCAATTATTTTGACTTTTACTCAAATCCCAACTTATTTTGCATTAAAGTGTATTATAAAACCCTTTTCCCATTGTAGTTCTTAACAAATGATGGTGGTATATTTGGTATTGTTCAGTGATAAAATAAACAAAATAACAAAACAACAATTAAGAAATACCATGCGAGAGGAATTTATTTACTCGCCAACGTTTTTGAAACAGATTCTGTTACTGATCTGCTCAATGTTTTCTAAAATAAAAGCAGATGTTTACAAATATCATATTTGGATTAAACACAAAAAGGTCACAATAGTTCTGCTTTCATGAAGGACAGTAAAAATCTCAGAATATTTACTGTCGAGAGGCTGAAATTCTTGGGATTTAGACAACTTTACACGAAACAAGATCTCTAAACAATTACTCAACTATCAAAATAATAATAGATTCATTCGGTAATCGATTAATTGATTAAATGTTGTACTTCTAGTCAGTAGCATTATTTGTTTGTGCAGTATTGTGTGTTCAGCTTTTTTGTTTATTATGATACGTGGCAGTCACTTTAGCAGTCAAACTAAATGACTATGTAACGACACAAAATGCATGCAAACAATTTTAATTACTGTATGTTCATCAGTGGGGGGCCGTGCATTGTATCTGAAGGCCTTGGACGAATAGTGCATGCTACTGGTATGATGAAATCTGCCTGGCAACACGAGCTAGCTGAATTCTGATTGGATAAAAACTAACCTAAAAATTCAACACTCTGATATAATATGACAATGTGAAGAATACGATCATGATTTCTTGATTATGTTAGGCAAGCAGAGAAGGCAGAGGACAGTCAAAACAGCGCAAAGGATTATTGGCTGCCCTCTCCCCTCACTATCGGACATCTACACCGCCCGGTGCCTCAGAAGGGCTCTCAACATCGTCAAAGACAATACCCACCCAAACTCACACCTGTTCGACCTGATGCCCTCTGGCAGGCGCTACAGATGCATCAAATCGAGGACCAATAGACTGAGAAACAGTTTCTATCCGAGAGCCATCTCCATTCTGAACTCTCACACACACACGAGAACACCCTTACCTTGCAGAACAGCATTGTGATGTTTTTATATACACTATTCAGTACTAAATTCAATTGCACTCTCTTATTTATTTATCTAATTTATATATTTGTCTGTATTATTGTTGTATTGCACTGGAGAGGGGAGCTCTCTAATCTCGTTGCACACTTGAGTACAATGACAATAAAGGGATTTCTAATTCTAATTCTAATTCTAATTCACTTCCTGGTCAACACTGAGGCAAAGTTGCCTCTGCTGACTGATATGTATGGGCACGAAGAGGGAGAGAAAACATGATGGTCCATTTCATATGTTCCTATATAATACCATTGGCGTCGGGCGAAATTCACGTACCTCCAAAATCATCCCTTTTCAGGAGACCCTCAATTAAAACGGCATTATCAAAGACAGAAAGAGATTCACAAAACTTTAGATTGTTCAGTAATTTGGAAAAAAATCCCAGACACATGTGCGGAATTACCAATAGTATAAATTAGTTAAAAAAAACAACCAAAAAAAACGTATTGTAATGTTAACAAATGCACGAGTGTCTGGATAAAAAAATAAAATGCTGGAATGGACAGAGAATGCCATAAGACAGAGACTGTAAACAGAAGCACTAAGATAGTCAAACATTTTTCGCAGAGAACAACAAAAAATGAGACACTCACCTTCTCCAGTTGTTGTCTGGAGGAGGGGACAGGTACACGGTTCCATATGGAGAACTCTCTATGTGCACTTTGGTCAAGGAAAATGGTTGGTGCTGTTGATAGGTCAATAAAATACATCACTTTGTCTTCTTAACAGTAGAAAAGAAGCAGAGCGGCAAAGTGTACAAGCAAAGAATGTTACCCAAAAATAAATAATAATAAAAAAAAGGTTTTCCACACTATAATTCTGTGCTTTCAATGAAGAATAGACAACTGAATTAAAGAGTGATTGAGAACTGATCAAACCAATCCACTAGTTGAGGAAAACATATGCAAAACTATGATGGCTATTTTTTTGGTATATACCGTATAGTTAAAAAAAAAAAAGTTTGGTAATGATCATTCAGGATTTTTTGGGAAGGGGGGCAACTGAATGATGTGTGGTTGTTTGCAAACAAAGGAGAGACGAAAAATATTTTTCTCTGGCCTTGCCACCCAAACGACACGGGCCGTGTTAAATGTTTTTCATAGTCTATGCTACGGGCCGCAGAAAAAAAAAATGGATAGCTGGAGTTGGGACACTCCTATTTCAACCACGCAACCCTAAAAGAATCGGAACTCAGAATAGTTTGGAACTGGAATCAAAATTAGGGACCGGAAACGGAATCGTACAAATTCACACCGGGTGCAAGACATTTCTTGAATATCCAGCAGTAGGAAATAAATCTTGGTAGAAGGTCACATGACACAGGAAGAACTCTTTTTCACAATCTCACAACGCAGTGACAGGTCATTGAATCATTGCGATCCTCTAGAAAGCGCTAACACCCACACTCATTGAAATGCTACGGCTTGGGTGGTGTACTGTTGGATCAGTGGGCAATACGTGTTGCATGCAAATGTGACATATTGGGTGTGAAGGAAAAAAAAAACATCAAAATCCTCCCCTCCATCTTGACATCATTCCTGTATCTCTTGGCAACCAGTTAACGAAAAAAAAAAGTGTGTGTTTCCGTATTACCGTCCATCTCCTGCCCCCCTCAGGCTCATTAAGCATTTCAGGCCGGCAGCCCGTTTAGGTGCACTATCATTTCATTTTGACATCGTCCATCCATTCAAGAAATAAAGACAACCATTCACACCACTGGCCAGCTGGAGTGTTACATAAAGCGAAAATATTTTTTGGTGCCCTCATCCTTTTATACAAAGTTATCTGCAGAGTGTAAAAAAAAAAAAAGGTGTAGTGTTCAATTGTTCTCAAGTTTTTAAATTTCATTTTTTTAATGAAATCCAATATTTAAATTCTTGACTTTATCCGATTTTTTTTTATTAATAGGAAATAAAACAGATTTGAAGTTGTTTAGATGTCAGCTTTTTGTTGATGTTTTATGTTTTGGTATCATTATTTTATCCAGGTATAACATCAATGTCAAAATTTTTGTATCGTAACAACACTAAATTACGGTATATATTTTTTTTTACTTAAACATATCAATTTTGAATAATTTAAGAAAGCAACCTATTGTCAAATTATGCCAATAATAACATTCATATCATGAATTGTGCTCATAAAATGTGGTTTCATGTCAATCCCCGGCATTATGTGCCAAATGTGATGTGAAAAGATTGTTGGTAACTATAATGAAGGAATGGGTTGAATTTATGTTCTGCACAAACGCCAATTGTGCAGGTTCTCGAGAACATTCCGCATATTCAGCGAATGCAGAGAAACCAACCTACTATAAATTGTCCATCAGGGATTACATCTCCCTTACAATCGCTGCATCTCCTCAATCAACATGATGACTTTTCTGTTCAAGAAGCTATGACCAACATTCCCGAAAATTTTCCGTGTGTCTGAACAATCACACAAACTCTCTGAAGCAATCCTCGGACCACGGTGAGCACACAGCAGCCAAACCACCGCATACGTCTCGTTATAAACATAAAGCTACGAAGCACACTTTCGAAGAGGAGATTAACACACAGTGATGACAAATACTATGTAGGTCACATGAACACATCCCAATTTCTTTAAAGACTTTGCTTTGGTAGGATATCTGCCGTCCGTGCTTGTCAATGGGCCTGCGATGAGGAGCGTTAATGCGGTTACGTTCCCTGTGGACCCTCTCGACTAATCCGTGGTGGCGAGTACCTCTGACAGAATCCAACCCCGATGGAAAGCCTCCCTGAGAAACAAACGCAAACAACACAACACAAAACAAAACACATTAGAGCACAGGTGTCAAACTCAAGGCCCGGGGGCCAGATCTGGCCCGCGACCTCATTTTGCGTGGCCTGCGAAGGGCAAATCATGTGCGTCAACTTCCTGTTTCTAGCACATTTACTTCACTTTGAACAACATTGAAATATGAGATATTGCCTTTTATTTGTTACCAATCCTCCACTTTTAAAATAAATTTAAGAATTGTTGAATAATTAATTTCATTAATTAATTTATTTATTTCACACAATTGCATCAGAAGTAACAGTTTGGTTCAGAGCTCAAATGTAGTTTCTAATCCAACTCAATCAAGGGCGTTGCCAATTTTTCAGCGGGCTGGTCAGGGTGATACGATGCCTCCGTGAGGCAACACATCTTTCACATTCTTGCAACAACCTCTTGAACAGAGACGCCATCGTTGATCATACCATCCTTACATCAGTCAAACTTTCATGAAATAAAAAGCACGTAACCTTCCAGAACCAAAATGCAAGCAGGAACTATTCAAAGCAAAACGCAGTGTTTTGCTGAGCTTCGTGTCCGAGATAATGCATTTTCTTTGCCGTTACGTTGCTTTTGTATGCTATCAGATTCTACTTCTATTTCATCCACGGATTCGGTACGTCACAGCCAATCAGTGATCACAGTATGAAAATAGCGTCCACTGTGATCAATGGTTCATTTATTGGAATATCTAAAAAGCACAATGACACAAAAATTGCTAAATTCGTCACAATTGTAAATGTTGCTTTTTACATAAGTTTGTTTCTGCTTGCATTCTGATCGTGTTAGTGCAAGATTGGGAGATGTCTGCATTATATTTCATAAAACCGTGACTGTGGATGGTATTCATTCATATCTTGTCGCGGTAATGCCTGATCCAGGAGAGGGCGTCATCTGTGACATCTCGAAGATCCTCGTCGGAACAGTGAGGACCAGACGGACAGTGATGCAGGATGTGATCCATCGTCTCTTCTTCTCCGCATATACATCTTGCGTCTGTCGCTATGTTCCAGCGTAATAGATTGTTTTTAGTCTTGCCTACCCCAGACCTCGCGCGGCTGAGCGTTACCCAGTCCTTGCGGGTAAGTGTGCTTCCTACAGGAAGCTGCTCTCTCACTTCTGGAAGTGCGGGGTTAGGATGATCAGTGACAACTTCTTTCCATCTCTGTAGACGGAAAGTTGTAGCTTGAGTAGGATTGAGAGGTTGTTCTCTGATGAAACTCTTGCGGGATGTAAGTCGGCTAGGGATCTCATTGTGGTCGTGCAGAGGGTGGCGTTCGTCATGAGACTGCTTGTACCGCTCCGAGCGAGTGAGAGCTTCTCGTCGAATGGATGGTATGATAAACAATGACTACTCGGCCATGTTGCTTGCTCGCTATGATGTCAACGGAATCGAGTGTTGTTTACTGAAGACAGATTATTTTACAATTTATATTTAGATCAGATGTAATCTTATTCTTTAAATATGCAGTAACTACAAATGCCTTGTGGCAGAGTATCACAGCAGATTGTATAAGCACAAACATTTGCTTAATTCCTTGAGTCAAGAATAATATAATTTATTTGATTTGAACCACTGTTGAATTCTTGCAATCTAAAAAGGTACAATCAATGTACTCGCACATCTGAGCATGTATCTGTACCGTGTACGCACCAGATTACGTTGCTTATTTTAGATACTTGCAACTCAACTTTGACTCTACACCTAAAAACCGGAGACTAGACTCCGCAGACTCTTCTTTTGGGACTCATGAACATCACGAGTCTCAATGGTATGACTTGCTCTCATTTTCTCTCCTTACTCCAAATGAGCATCATGATGATCCATGATTTTGGATCGACAAATAACCTCCAGTCCCCATCGTGACTCGCTCCAAGACATGGAGAGAGAGGAGGGGGGCGTGGCCACAATCCAAATTTCTGGTGGGCAGTTTTAAGGTTGTTTGTTATTTTCTGATTCCTCTAAAACCAATCGATCAAATTGAAAATCCAAGCTAATATCATTTTCCTGACAAAAACAAAATACAATTTAAATTTGCAAGGGGAAAATGGAGCATCCCGGTTGGACGATCCCTTTAAATTGCCCATCACTCATATACTGTAGATTATACACAGTGTATAATATATAATGTAGTTATACCCACGGTGTGTGTATAACGTATCTTTAATAATTTGGAAACAATGATTTGACAAGATTTACAGCAGAATGGGCAGAAAGAGTCATTGCAAACTAATCTAGTGTCTTAACAGCATGCTGATACACTTTTATACAGTTGTGAGGTTTGAGTAAATGACTTCCCACCTGAAATTCGGAGCTTGTGTTGCCAATCTGATTGACATTTGGCAAAGATCCACCATAGTACTGCGGTCGTGATTGAGACAAACGGAGCTGCTGGATCTTTTGGAACTGCACCTGTCAGTCAAAAAAGGAAACCAAATTGCCATATTGTTATGAGTGATGACAACACACAGACTACTTTCATGATAAAGATTGACGTAGGAATGAGCAAATGTGACAAGTGGCCGGCATCTTGGTAGAACTTTGTAAAAATACATTGCATGAGAAAATCCTCCACAACAAATGAATTCACAAACAACACTTAACTGACTGCTAAAGCAATAATCTTCCATTAGCTAGGACGTGTTTTTAGGGAAGGATCGCCATTTCAAACATCACGGTAATTCTGAGCATTGATATCTCGGAATTTTTGACTGCCTGGTCAATTGGTGGATATTTTTAACTGAAACATGTCAGCCAATTCGATGATGGGGTTTCCCGAAGTAGAAATAAGACACAAAAACATCAAGGAGGAACGTTGAGACTCTAATTTGATTGCGTTTTTGACCAGCACAAAAACATGCTTCAAAGAGGCCATCTTTTACAGAACAATACAAAAAACAAAAAACTAAAAAAACTCAACATTTCTGAATCCCATCGTCGAATTTGTAAAATTAAAAAAGAGTTGCATTCAGGATTAAGTGGTCATTCTAACCAGACACAGCAGTATGACAGATTATTAATTTGGGGGACTCTTAACACATTGCCATGAAGTTTGTTAGATCCTCAAGGAGTTTGTTGATTGTGGGGAAATGAATACATGCATCTTGAAGTCAGGGTCAAAAGAAAGTCAACTACTTTTCAGCATCTAGCGGAGGTGCTGTTGAGTCATCTTGAGGTCAAAAGAAGTACAGTAGTCTCTCATTTATCATCGGGGGCATTAGACGCCTCTGCTATAAATATAAATATGCGTAGCGGCCATATATTTTTTATCATTCATGTATGTATATTTTAAAGTTTGACACATAATATCAATTAAAAATATGCATGTAGGGTGCAGGTATTTTTGTCCATTTTAGGTCGCCATCCGCACATTTTACTCTATAGTATCTGTAACTCGAAATGAATGTGGCTTTAAAGGGGAAGTAACCCCGCAAAAATTATTTTGCATATTTCCTATGCACATTCACAAGTCGAAACACTGCATTCTGATGAATATTGCGTTTGGGGAATATGAGTTAAGCAGCAAAATCAACCCGTTTTTAGCCATTTCAGAGGGTAGTAGCGAATTGCTAAATGGCTACCCGTCAAATCAATTTGCATATTGAGTGCCTTCGGGCATCAGTATTGCAGTGGAGCAAATGTAAAGTGCCTGTTGCATGTTTATTTTGTTAGTTGCCATTGAAGGTGCTCAAAAACGCAACACAATTCTAGACTGTTTTGTGGACGGGGGGCGACATCAATTACTTGCAGATTTCTGCTATTTGCAGCAGCGCTTAGTCCTATTCCTATGCAAATAGCATATGTTCAATGTAAAATTGTAACAATAACAACGACCGGGCAGCATTATTCTGCTTATACAACACTGGTATCAAAATTTAAGACCATTCAGATATGAATTATCCAATCCCATTCCAGATATTTTTTTAAATTAACATTCAATTAATTGAGCGTTAATTTTCCCCATCATGCATCTTAGCAAATGCTGTCCAATTCCCTTCCCTATACTGAAGACACTAAAAAAGTGCCTGGGGAGATAATAGAGGCCTTGTCTTTCCACTCATATGAAGAAGAAACAACATTTAACAGAAGAATCTTCGTTAGCTTTTCCCCTCCTTTACCCTCCAAAAACAAAGGGCTTGTTTATCCACAACAACAGATAAGATGAACGACTGACTCAATTCTGAACCCTTAACAAGCAAGCACCAAATGATACACAAGATCACAACCTCTGCCTCCAGAACAAATTGATTTCTCCTTATCTGAGTCACCTCCTGTGCCCTATCCAGCGTTGGTTTTAACCCAAACTTTGGGGTCCTCTTCATCCTGCCAACCACCACCACCACCAACGACGCAACCCTGACCTCACAAAAAAGTACTTATCTATGAACGGATCCCTCCCAGATCAACCAACTAGATGGAATTCAACTCAAACTCAACTCACCGCTAAATTCTGCTCATCGATCAACCACGTCCACACAAAGACTCACCCAACATCTATCAATAGACTGACTCCACCAAGACTCAGCAAAACGCCACCTACCGACCTACCGAGTAACCTCCATTTTGACCCATGAAGAGATTTAGCTCTTGTCCGGTCTGAAATGTTCTGGGTCCAGACTGCAAATGCGCTATCAACTACGATTGTCCCCAGAATACGTCCGGACCTAGTTAAGCTAAGGACGTTTGTTATAGTCCTGTGATGACAGAAAGTCAGCTAAAGAAATGAGTAATTCCATGCTAAATCTCCCCCAAGTGTTAACCATGTTAAGAGGATGTATGGCTTCATGACTGTGAGTCACTCCCAGGAATACCCATTAGTAATCCTCATCTCAAGGAATCACAAGGAAAATATTAAGAGACATTAAAACACACCTTTGTTTAGTTTTACACAATGGCAGAAGCTGACATGCAAGTATCCTCAATACATTGTTTAATTCAATTTCAAATTAGTCAACATCTGTCGGTGCCCAACCTTGTGTGCAGCACAACACATAATATCAGTCACTAATTACGCAAATGTCATGATAAAGAAGAAGAGAATGAGGACTTGTAGGAGTGGGCGTGGTGAAGCAACGCAGAGAGAGTAGAGTGAGCATAGGAGTAGTTGAAGCGATTGACAAAATCAAACAATTAACCCTAGAAGATTGCTTTTTGGGCCAAAACAAAAAAACATAAACCAAAAAAAAAAAACATCCATATCACCAATGAGCTGCTCCAGCACATCGTGGATGCCACAAATGCCTTTTCAGACCATTATTTTGAGGCAAAGCCCAGCGGTCACAATTAAAATGATGTTAGAATGGAGACCCGTTTCTGTTCGGGAACTCAAATGATTTTTTGGGGACTCAGTTTTATAAATGGATTTGTAAATAAATAAATAAATAAACAAACTCGCCATGTATTGTGTGGGTATCATCTCCCCACGAACCCCATTTTCAGCCAAACTATGTCAAGGAACAGATCTCCGAACATTTTTAGATTCCTCCATTTTAATACTAACTTCCAGTGTCAACTAATTGTTAACCTACATTGGTGGGGTCGCCTTTCATTTTGGGTTTACAACCCACAGAAATCTGTAAAATATGAGATAAAATCCTACATTTTTTGTGACATTGAAACCATGTAATGTTTCAACCTGCAGCCATGCAAAGGAGAAGCTTGCACCCTCGGAAATATTGTTTTTTTTTTGTGTGTGCGGGACCTCCTGATTGGGGACAATGCTGCCTCAAGCAAAGGCTCAAGCGCATGGGACTCTGAGAAAAAAACGGGGGGGAACCGGAACTGATCAACAAAACCACAAAGAGCAACTAAGGCCAGAGGGGAAAATTGTCAGCCACAATGGCAATATGATGCTGCTTGTATGGCAGGACAAGCGCATTGTGAGAATGATTACCACCTGCCACAAGGACAAAATGCAGCAAGTAGAGGTGTGGAAAAAAAGGAGAGAGGAGAAAGGTCAGTGTTCCGAAGGCTGAGTGTGTTATGTACAATGCTCACATCAACAGGGTGGACAAATTAGACTGCAACGATGCCTAGAACTGGCCCAAAAAACTTGCAGCTTATTTATTATTATTATTCATAGCCAGATACCCAGGGAGCGTATTGTCTCTACTCGATTTTATAATGGCAGGAGCAGACTCGTGCACCTCAAAATCACACACGGAGGAAGAAATTGAAAATGTGGCTGGGGTGGTGGGAAAAGCCCCACAACGTAGGGCGCACCAAAAAGGCCTGCTGGACCACTCTTCAAACACAAACTGAAATATTTGACACGGACCCCAAAAAAAGCCACACCGCACCGAGGCAAGCACAGCGAAACCTGGATGTGGTGTGCCCTTGCACCAAGGGAATTGTTTTATTGTAAAGCACACAAACAAAAGTGTTATTTATAGGGGGGCTGTACGGATGTTTTGTACAAGGAAAGCATTATTTAGGTGTTGGAGCAAAAATAATCTAAATTGTAATTATGCTTGAAATGCATGCTTTTACAAAAAGCTCATTTTCGCCGTTTCTTTCCCCCCAGAGATTGGAATTTTGATCAAATTTAGCTATTTTCTAAGGCGGATTGCTGAATTATGGAAAACAATATAAACAAACTTTTTTTCGTCTAAAAGAAGAGACTCATTTTTCTTTTGGTATGCACCATGTTTGTATCGTGTTAGAACAATATTCAGTGGGATTTGCAAAATCAGTCAAAATCCAATGAAACGCTGGAAACTGAAGGGGTTGCTCCCGTGAAAGTGGCTGGGACTAAATGAGAAACTATTACTTTTTGTAGAATATCGACAAATTAACTTTTTTTTTTTTTTTTTAAAGAAACATGTTTGTATTTTTTGAGTTAGCCCAAATCACCCACCTCCTAGTTTGCATTTGTTTGATTTAAAAATATCAAATTTATTTAACAGTGTTCCCTAAGATGTTTAAAACTTTTATTTATAAATTTCGGACTCCCGTTTAATCTTCTCCGCAACTTCATCCCCCGAACTGCCTGATGTGTTGCGTGTTCTTCATGATGCCGTTTGTGCCCTAATATTCTCTTAACGGACTTCCAGACTCAGTCACACAGGTCAAAATTGGATCATTCCAAAATCATCAGGGGACTTTGGAATCAATTGAGAAAAATAGGTGAAGGTGTCCTACTTTTCAGTTTTTCATTTGCGCCAAAAAAAGTTTAAAATATTAAAATATCAAAATAATATAAATTTCATTCCACATTACATGTGCCACTTAATGTTGTTTCATGACAAAAAAAGCATCTATCCATTATCTGATCCAAACAATCACAGACAAAAATTCAAATTTTATATCTTTATGTTTAATGCCTGAAATGTGGCAACAGGCCAAAATGTTTAAGGGGGCTAACACATTCGCAAGGCACTGCACACGAGTCATTTAGCTGATTAGTTTGGCATTCAACATTTAGCAATCATTACAGTTTCATAGTGAACAGTTACAATAATTCCGGTCCATGGGCAACTTTACTTGAACCTCACCAAGAAACACAATTTCCGCACTAATTTAAAACATTATCTGAAATCAGACAGACAAGCAAAGAGAGTCCTTTCTTGTCCTGACTTCTAAAAGGGAATAAATGAATCCCAAAGTCAAACATTTAGCATTATCAACAGCTTGACAAATAATGAAGAAAACAATTTGATGGTGGCAGAAAAGTGCTGGAAAAGGTAAGTTTTGTTTAACAGAACAGAAATTAATCTCTTTTGCTGTATAGTTAATAACAGTTTTAAGATGGGGACAGCTTGATTCAGAAGCAGATTATTTAAAATGTCTATTATTTCCATTGGGAATCTTTCTTAACATTCATTAACATAACATAACATAACATTAACATTCAAAAAATAAAAATTCAACCAGCACCCATGAAAGGATGGCATTCAACCTTCCAAGGTCCACCGAAAGTGCATCCGGAAAGTATTTACGATGCTTCACGTTTTGTAATGTTACAGCCTCATTGCAAAATGGAATATATTTTTTTCCCAAACTTCTACACACAGTCAATTAAAAAAATGTTCCGCACAATTAACAGAGGTGAGGTGAGCAAAAATCCGATGGTCTCACAATCAGAGCTCCAGCGATCGTCTGTGAAGTGAGAAGAAGCTTGCAGAAGGCCAACCAAAAATCCTGCAGCTCGTCACCATTATTCTTGCTAATGGCCACGCATTTATTCGAGAACCAAGGGTAGGTTAACGATCAAAAATTGCCGACTTGCCACAGACTTCAATATGAATGAATGAATAGAATACAATGAATGAATAGGCCCCATGCAGCTGAAGCAAGAGGGCGGCCATCTTACATTGCCACTGTTACTGACGTCTATTTTTTTTTTCCAATGAAAAAAACTAGCATCAGTGTGTTTTATGCTAGGATCCTTGTATGGAGTAATAAGAATCTTTTAAAGAACAAACTTTACTTTTTGCATGGTGCATATTATCTTAGTATCATGAATTGTGACAGACAGAGGTTAGGTTTATATTTGGCAGTTAATTTGACCCACTGGACTTGGCTTTTATTTCATTGTTGATATTCTGGCTACATGATGCAGATGAATCTTTGAGTCGCATTGAGTTTTTCAGCTTTCATCACTTCCCGTTGTGTCCACTGAACTGATTCGCTCGCTAATAGCCAATCACAGCGCTCATTTAACTCAACAGCCCAACCCGATACTACATGTTGAGTCGGCCGATCCCGGCTCCGGCCATCCTGTGTGGAGTTTGCATGTTCTCCCCGTGCCTGCGTGGGTTTCCTCCGGGTACTCCGGTTTCCTCCCACATTCCAAAAACATGCATGGCGGGCCGATTGAACACTCTAAATTGCCCCTAGGTATGAGTGTGAACGCGGATGGTTGTTCATCTACGTGTGCCCTGCAATTGGCTGGCAACCAGTTCAGGGTGTCCCCCGCCTACTGCCCGAAGATAGCTGGGATAGGCTCCAGCACCCCCCGCGACCCGAGTGTGGAGAAGCGGTACAGAAAATGGATGGATGGATGATACTGGTTTGGCCACAGTGTGCATGTGTAACGCTGCTCATCTTGGACCAAGGAAGGCTGGTGCAGGCAACCTCCAAACCCCCCAAAAAAAAATAAAACAAAAAAAAGTGTTGTATCCCACAGATAAGGATTATCTATGCTTGACTGGAGAAGGACAAGCAAGTTATTTGGATCCTCGTATTCCAAGCTGGGGAGTTGTGACATCACAACTGCACATTTATAGAAATAAAGTGCAGAGTGGAATTCCACTGTTTCCTAATTATTTTGAGAAATCATTAACATGACCAATGCGTCCCCGATTTGGAGTCAAACTATTTTTTTGTCATCAACTAAGCCAAGTTGGTCCATTTTTCCCAGCCTAAATAAGATGTAATAAGAATAAGGATAACATGATTTAAAGAAATTTGAGCACATTTGTTATTTTATAGGCGTGTATCAATGTGGTATCCCTTTGCACTAATCAGCAGCCAAGAAGTAGCTCTCAGCTTTATAAAGGTTGTTGACTCCTTCCATCCATCTATCTATTTTCTGTACCGCTAGGGTCGCGGGACATTTTTTACACACTACTGATAATTTTGGTGCTGTATAAAAGTGTTTATTATTTCAGCATTTAGCCAGTTTAAACTGTCATTGAATCTGAATGGAAGATTGAAGCATAGTGATTTGATCATTTATTCTAACATTTAAAAAAAAAAAAAGTAAAACAACAGTGATTTCACTCCATCATTTTCTTGTATGTCAGCATTTATAGATTATTACATTGATGGTAACACATTGTTTCGATATCTGAAGTTTTTAACGCATCATGTTTTTTTCTGTGTGAATCTGAAAAGTCCTACTGTCTTTGAATGCATCTCATGTTTCGTGCAAAAGCATGTTTTGTCAGTGTTTACTCCGGTTATTATCCATTTAGTTTTATTGATGAACCACAAAGGTTGAGTATATTACACATGATACAACTAATATTCAAATATAAGAATCAAACAGTTACGTGGCACGAGTGATCAACTCGCTTTTACGCATTCAATAAATACTTTTTCATGTTTTACGCTAGCGATCGTTAGATCAATCAATCGGCCATTATGTGTTTTGAAACAGTACGCAACAGTATTTATAAATTAATTAATTGATAAGCGCCCACATTACGTGCACCGAGCGGTACACACAGCACACAGATGATCAAAGAAGTCGCCGACAAACATTGCCCTTTTTAAATTACTAGTATAAACATCCAGACTCAGATATTTATTATTTACATCAAAGCGGTTTAACAGGCATCCCCTTGTGGTCTGAGTGTGTAGCTACGTAGCCACACACAAGTCTCCAGACACATGCATTTGTGAGTCGTCCACGGCAGGACTGTAGAAAAAGTCACATGTAAGAACGCTTCCAATTAAGAGGCCCAATGTTTACAAATCGCACGCTTACGGATTTCTGTATGCATTTAACCATGTGTTTGTGCATACGAATCAATGTACACATTTGAGGATTTCTGTCACACATATTGTGACTTGACTCATGCATTTGCAGATTCATGTTACACATTTGTGACTATGGTTACCAATACAGATTATTTTGCCACATTTGTGGATTGAAATACACATTTGTAAATGGTTTTGCTACAATTACGGCCCCACAACAGTACCTTCTGTTTAACCTACGTGGAAAACCAGCAAGTAGCTGCGCCAAAATCAATGTATAACAGGCATCCCATAATTAAGAACAGTTCTGTGGAACTTCCACTATGTCAAATAGAAGGGATTGAGCCAACAGAAGTGAATGACTAGATGCAAACTCAGCACAAATCTTTGCAGATTGCACTCCTTGCACACTTTGGGGTACTTGAGACTTTCAGCAAGGGGAACTGGTGACCACTGATGCGATAACTACTTTCCCATTTCCTGTTTTACTGATAGCTATGATTGTTTTTTTAAGTTTGTTTCATTTCATTACGTGAAATTCTAGGTTTTTGCAGCAGATGCGTGTTAACCCCACTGAGTAGATTACAAATACTCATTGGGTGGACTCTTAAGAGGTGTGTCGCTTTCATAGCAGCACAAGTGTCATTCAAGAAGACAAGAGCAAAACAAAAGAGTATTTACCCTTGAGACAGTGAGGTCCGTCATCAGCTGTTCGAAGGCTCGCGTCTCCTCGGCTTGCTTCTGATTGTGCAGGGCAATCTTTTCACTGAACTTTCTGGGGTTGGAGCCCCCTGTGCCCGGGGAGCCGGACATCGTTCCACAACTTCAGATACTTTGGGAGACAAGTCGGCGGCAGGGCTTAGAATCTATTTTTCAAAGTCTTTCAGTAGGCACTCCATTGCAAAAGTAAAAAATGTATAGAAATAATCCACCCATTCCTTGTGGATCAACGTTTGCATAATGGCGAAATAATTAAATACATTTCTAAATTGAGTATTTGCAATTATTAAATGTTTGCAAGTTAATGTCAACAACTTTGACTGCGAATTATTATCCTGACAGGGGTGTTTCTATGAAGCCAAGTTAATGATACAACAGAACTTTATATTGACGCATTGGCAGCGACCATTTGGACAAGTTTGACGTTGACATAGCGTTAGCTGTCAAAGCTAACAACATATTACCGAGGAGAACGAACAGAAGAACCCCCCTAGCTAGTCGCTAGGTTAGCTAAATTGCTGTCAAGCCTGCAACATTTTGCACAAAAGCACTTTGACAACTTGTCGACACGATACTTCGGCAAACAGTTAGTAGACATGTATCTGTGCAAGTTTGGTTTCAGATATTTTGCCGTTAGACTTGAGAAAGTAGAGTGCCCCGTTAGCAAATACCTTGCTAACAACGTTAGCTCAGTTCCCAAGCAAGAGAGCCAAGCTTTTCTCGCTAAATTGTATTTCAACAAGTGTCCGCTGGTCTTATCCGGACTCACTCAGTTTCGAGTTTCTCCGATCGCGAAGGAAGGAAAAAGCTCCTCCACGCACGCAACTGTTCGCACTTGAAGCGGGGATACACTCCACAAATTCACACTTTAACATCTAGATCACAGTGAAGTCGAGCCTTGCGTTAATCCACAGGCAGCAGGAGAGACCTCAAACTCCGACCCGATGACTCCATGAAGAGAAACAAGCGACGGCGAAGGTTAAAACTCATTTCCTCCTCACAGATTGAGACGAATTCTTCTGTCGGGTTTCCGCATTCGCTTTCACCACACTAAATATCGGTTGACACGGCTTGAATATGCACGTCTGACCCGACGGCTTGTTATCCAGTCTGCTGCGAGAAAAACATTGCCTTGTTAAATTCCATCGATTCTCCCAAAGACCACACGAAGGCGACAAAGGGGAGCCATCATGAAAGAGAAAGTCAAGTTGGCAGACGGCAGAACGTTAACAGAACTGTACTGCATTAAGAAAGCGATATTTATAGCCGCGTTTCGGACATATTGATGTCGGCATAGAATTTTCTGTTAAGCAATGATCGTCAATGAAAATCACATCCTGTTCATTTATACTTTACTACACCGTTGGTTCCTCAGCCACGCCCCCCTTCCCCCCCCAAAAAAACTCAGTTACTGTCCATATGCTGAAATTATTGTGAAACACATTCAAAATGACAACAGTGGAAAAAGTTGTTAAACTGTCGCCCACTACAATAGCTTACTTGCATTCCATCGCATCCTGCAAAACAAATGTCAAATTGTGGGGAAACATTACACAATAATTACAAGCTTTATTGGCTTGAAATAATTGGCTGAGACATGAAATATAATGAGCTGTATTGCCAATAAGCATTCGCCTCTCATCAGGACTACATTACATAAACACTGACAGATTGTCCTGTTAAATTAAAGTAGAACGAACAGCATCTTGATCCCTTACATATACATGTATATATTTAAAAAAATAAACAAAAAAGAAAACATTATAGATTGAAATTTACTGGATCATCCTAATTACTGCACATCATCCAGTTCAATTTATATGATTTATATAAGCTTTTCCAAACACGAATAACAATATAATGCTGGCTGACAAAACTAAAATATAAATTAAGGTTAGTAAAATAATATTTGTAAACAAGATTATTAGGAATAAAATGTGCGTCCCATCTACATATTTGCATTCCATTTTATGTTGTACAGATAAGCAGACATTTTATTGTTTTTGTTACTTTTGTAACATGAACATTGTTCCCTTATACTGTATGACACGAATGAACAACATGAGATCTGAAACTAAAACAAATCCAATTTTAAATCAAAAGCCAGAATACAAATGAAGCAATATAAGAAAACCCTGAAGACTTTCAAAGCCAGGATGAAGAAAGGAAGACAAGGCACAAGCCGTCAGGAAAAACATAGGCCATAAGTGTCTTCTCCGGCAAGTAGCTTTCGTTTTCACTTATAGCTGCGTCTACTCGTGTGTTTGGGTAATTAGATGGTAGAAGTTGACTAACTTTGAACGTATCGGACGGGAAGGATATGGGCCAGAGATGCATTTTATCAAATGTAACTTTGCGTTGCTATAGAAAATATTTTTCTACATCGGAAAATCAAATCAAAATCTGCGATTATATCTTCAAAACAACAACAACAATGCATTGTACAAACAAATACCCAGATTAAAGTTTAGGAATTATACTTCTTCCACAACCCTGCTGAAAGAAGTGCTTATCAAGCCTTCTCCGTCAGGCCGGCAAATCATCAACCGGTAAAGAATAACACAAATCTTTTTACATAAAACATCCATTTTTATAAGTGATCAAAGCCTGTGCTCGAGATATTATTAATATTTAAAGAGGAAAAATACAACTCTTGAACAGCTGCCGTGGCTGCGGTTACATGAAATCCTCCAGCAAATATCTGCGTTGTGTTGGCCTGAGTGCCACAAAGAAAGTGTTCCATTAGGAACCAAGCATATATGGTGATGTACATATTTAAAAAAAAAAAATACATTTGCAAAGGCACATAAGAGAAGTGCGTCGGGGAACGTGTTAGACAACCATAATCGTTTAGGTCAAGGCTTCCAGCAAGCCTACTTGTGGTCAAATCAGTCTTGTTGCCTTCTTATCAACTCTTTTCTCTATTTCCCATAAAACTTCTTGTTGAGCAAGAAAATCAGCAGGTTGACGTTGATTGTCGCCCTGTCGAAGAGTTTCATCACTGCCACGCCTTCGTACTGCAGTTGGAGGAGATCCTGAGAGCAAAAATAGGAAGTAGGGAAAATCACAATAAAGTTAACAACTTGGAATATTTGAAGTAACAATCTGTACAATATACTTGATGTAAAAGCACATAATCAAGCGTACCTGATATTCTAACTGTAATGTCTCCAAGTGTACCCCCATTAACTTCGCCTTGACCTCGAAGACTCCAACAGCCTCGGCCGGAGAGATCTCAAAAATAACATTCTTGAACCTATGAGGAGAGAAACGTTAGTAGCAGTTTTCAACTTGACTAAAGAGCGCCCATTGAAATATTAGAAAATTCAACATTTCAATCCAACCCCTTGATAAATAAATCGTATTACTTTGGGAATGCAATATTTTATGTTATGTTACCTTGAAAGCAAATACACTCCACTGCTTTCTTCATACAACAGAAAGGCCAACTGTTTGTGTGACTAACAATGTGCAGCTCAATCACCCTCCCTATTCACCAGATTTGGTCCCGTCACACTTTTTTTCCACCCCCAAACTGATACATGAACTGCCTGGTCAACATTTTCATGCTAATTAAGACATGATAGATGTTCTCCAGGCATTCCTTGAGCAGTGCTGAGTGTACTGCAAATTCTCAGAATCTTTTGAGTAGTGATGTTACGTTTTGTATTGAGGCTTCGGAGCGTGTGTCGAGTAGGGAAGGGAGCTTTTCCGTGAAGCGCGTATCGGAGCTTTCTTCATTGGAAGCATGGTCCGGAAATAATGACGTATGAAGCCCTGCCGCCCGACTGCCCTGCCCATGTGACTGATTTGGAAAGTGGTTTGAATTGTTGCGGCAATATAAAACCCTCATGCTTAGACATTAAAATGCTGAGTTTTGTGGAGAATAATATGAGCGTTTGGAGAGATTGGTGAATTTGGATAATTCAGAGATTGTATCTAGATATTATGAGGATGGAACCAGCTCAGAAGAGAAAAACGTCACCTGTGTAGAAACATTATGAATCGATCACTCCTAATAAGGTACGGTAAGCTAAATCCAACATTTTTCAAGAAAAGATACCTTTGCATTTGAAAAACAGAATATATTAATAAAATCTTCCATGTTCTGTACATCATTGTTCAAGTTACACAAGCATGCATTTCAGAACCCTCTTACACAAGCACTTTCACTGTCCTCTACCTTCATAAAGCCAGGTGACATTAAACATGATGAAACTTGCCGTATCACATGATGGTGTATAGATTCATGGACAACACAACATTCAACACACTACAGATAACATATTATATATTCTCTCTCTCTCTCTCTCTTCCCCTCCCCTTTTTGGCGGCATGTTGTATTGCAGGAATGTACATTCTCTTATTGTTTTTATTTCCATTTATTTAATTGGAATTGGGTTTTGTACTCTCTCATTATTTAATTAGATTAATTAGAAATCCCTTTATTGTCATTGTACTCAAGAGTGCAACGAGATTAGAGATAACTAGGGAGGTTGTCTCAAATTTGAAGACCAATTTACGTTACAAATCTGGCTTGTTGTCAAGTGCAGAACTTACTGGTTAGGCTGCAGATCCTCTATTGAAATCAGTACTCCTTTCTCATATAGACGGGAGGCAGTATATTTCTGAGAAACTTGTTTACTCTTCTTGGCCTTGTTGGCACCAGGCTTTGACAACCTGAAAAGAAAATAATCAGCATTCAGCAAAGGATTCTTAGGCTCAGTATTTGGAAGAGATGAAAGGAAAAAGAAATGTGCCGACACTTACTTGCCCTTGCTGGCCAAGTTGTCCATGCATGTTTTAATATACTGATTGTATGAATCGATCTGTACATTGTAGAACTGGGTCTTTGAATTCAGGGCCGTGTTAGTTTGCTGGAGTTTTACGAGTTCAGCTTTTCTGCGTTGGCGATAACGTCTCTGATTTCTGATGTCCTGTAAATACACGCAGACAATTTTTAATAGTGTAGACAATTTATGCTTTGATCATTGCAACCATTTTTATACTGCGTTCTTTTAACCTTGGCTATGTCATTGATGAGGTCCTGATAACGGTTCTCAGGATTAACTTTGCCCAGCTCTGCTAGCCGCTGCAGGTTACTCCTGATCTTCTCCTTTTTTCCCTCTAATGTTAGGCTGTCATCCACCACTGGTTTGACTTGCTTCATCTTTTCTGGAGTCTTTGCATCACGGATGGCCCTCCTCTGCATCGCACGCTGGTATTCTCCTTCCTGTAAACGCATAAGAAAATAGAGTAAGTGTAGCCTGAACATCACATCCTTTTGTTCTTTTTCTTGTTCTTTTCAGTCATAACGGACTGAAACTGACAGAAAATGGAAAAAAAAGTGTTTTTTTTACCTGATCTGGACCAGCTGATGAGTCCAGTATTTCAGTCAGAGTCTCTCCAGGTTGGAACCGGATCACATCCACAATCAGCCTCTTGGTGCTAAAATGACATGACCAAAAATATATATATTTATTTATTAGGTAGTTAAAATAATCTAATCTAGAAAAATCACATAATATTTTACTAACTTACTTGAGTAGGAGGGTCTTGGCATCCACCTCACTATTGGCCTCACCCGGGACATCAAATTTGTTGGTCAGTGTAAGTGAAACCTCAGTCTTGCCCATTAGCTCTTTGTTGGGATCACCAGGTGGGAGAGGATTTTCGCCTGTTTAACATAATGAAACAACATTTTCAGTGATGAGTTGTAATAGTTTATATCAGAGGTGACCAACCTTTTTGACCAACCTCCTGCCATCGACCATTTATTTATTTATTTTTGTCAACGACAGGGGAATTGCTTATGATGCGATTGTGTGTAACTGGCGGAATTGAATTCTTGCGACGTCAAACCAACTCAAGGATCCAACCTGAAGAGCGCTGACCAGTGAGCTAAAATTCTGGGCTACCAACACCACCATTTTTGAAGGGACAGCAAGTGAGGTTTTATTAACGTACGTTTATCCAAATAGAAAAAAAGTGTAGTGTTGTGGTACACACAGCTGCCGTTCATGCAGATGACGTAGGTTAGATTCCCAGCCAGTGCCAGCCCCGAGCCCAGATAAATTGAGGCTTGCGTCATAAAGGACATCTGGTGTAAAAGCTCTGCCAAACAAACCATGCAAGTAACTCACTCTTGCAAACCTCGATGAGGACAAGCAGAAAGTCACAACGACACTGTAATATGTTCCTGATTGCTGTTACATGGTGGTCAGTGTTTTTCAATAAATTCAGCAAATTCTAGAACTCAGACTTTTTGATAAATTTCAGCCAGGATTCCGACCTTGTCACAGTACAGAAACAGCTCTTATTTAAGTATTTAATGACTTAAGATTGAACAGTGACGCGGGGAAGGAGTTGGGGCTCGTCTTACTGGATCTTAGTGCAGCATTTGGACCCCTTCTGTTTAGTCTGGATGTTACCTTTGGGTCGAATGCTTCAGAATGTCAATGTTGGCTATAACACTTATGCAGAGCTATATCCATCAACGTCCCCAAATGACAGCAGTTCAATTAAAGTATTGTGTCACCGACTTTTAAATTAACAACTGAGTGAACCAAAATTTTATTTTAGCTAAACCAAAACAAAAACACTGGCGGTAAAGAAAAGAGGATTGCTGTTAGAAGCACCTGGAGTACTGTGTTAAGAAACCAGACTAATTCTTGGGATGCTGATAGAGTGATACCTGACTTTGAACAATCATATTAACTTAATCACTAAAAGAGCTTTTTTTGCCAGCTGAAAAACGGTTACATGCTTCAAGCAGACCAGGATAAACGTATCCATGCTTTTGTTTTCATCTGCAGTAGACTTGATTATTGCAACGGCCTTCTGACTTGACTCCCTCAAAAGAGCACCAACACTGCTACTCTACTACTGTGCATTGTTATTTTGACTCAATACACATCTACGATCAATTTAAAATAAAACTAACACTACACAAAACCTACAAGTGATTTGGAGTGAGGCATTTCAGTTCTCAACTGAACTTGCTCGGCCTTCACTGCAGCTAACCTCACTTGTTGCTTGCGTTTTGGCACTTGCTGCCTTTCACCGACCAAATATTTTTGGGACTTTATTGCATTTGTCAATCACTGCTGAGTTTTACATCCACTCACCAATGAGAGACTCTACCGTGGGAACCTCTCCCAGGTCCTCCAGAAGCTCATGGATGGGATCATTGTGCTCTGGAGCAATGGCATCCTGATGGTCCAAAAGCAGCTAATAGCAAAAAAAAAAAAAAAAAAGAGTAGATTATGTTCAGATGACAAAACTATTGACTACATTGGAGGCAAACCCAAAATGGGGATAATTTTAGAAAGATGTAAGACACTGAGGAAAAATCAAACTCACTGTGTGCGTGTTAATCATCTCTCCAATCGAGATGTAAATGACAGGTTTGGTGACAGTGACCAGGTCAGAGTACTGATCCACATTGAATTTATCTTCAAGGGAGGGGACATCGCACGCTGTCAAAAAATATCGCCTGTGAAGGGGAGAGGAAATCATGCAACAATTTACAATTTGACAAGTGGGAACAACAAATCACAAAAGGATGGACAATGTACATATATCAATAAATATCTCACCTGAACTTTTGATAAGAATTGCTGAGATATTCATTGATGGGATTCAGGTGGGCATTATCTCCAAGAAACATCTTGTTGGAGGCAGCGTGCTGCAGCATTTTGGCGACAGAGCCCAAGTTTCGGCGCTGCTCAGTAGTCAGCTGACCACCCGCCGACATCTCAATGATGTCAAAGGCATCGGGGGCAACAATTGCCGGGTTCATGTAACGGTAATACAAAAGGTTCCCCACGATCTGAAATATCAAAATAATTCCGTTACAAGGAGGTCAGTGTCTAGGGTTCCAAATGCATCTTTTATTGTCTGTCCTGTAAGCTGATTGAAAAAAAATACTGTACAATAATATTCAGAAAATGTCATATGTGGTTATGCAAGAGGAGGAAGGGCTCTTGAATGTATCAGAACACAGATTGTGCCGAAGGAAGAAGAACGAGTAGAGAGATGAACGTGCTAGCTCACCTTGAGACAACAGCTAGAGAGTAGAGCGAAGTATGCCCCGACACCGAGGGATTGGCAAGGTGAAAAAAAGCAGAATGGCAAGAGACACAAAACATAGAAATGATTATGAAACCGAAAGGTCAGGCAGAAGGGAATAGAGAACTAAGGATGGCTGAGGAGTGCTGCACAATAGATTAATAACAATAGGGATCACAGGTCTTGCTACGGCAGAAAATGCTGACACGGCAGCTAAGGCTGATATGTCTCTCCTGTGTATAAAGTGAATATTCTAATATGTTTGTAATTGGTTTGAAGAGATTCTGTGGTTATTTCAACGATCTAGAGATGAATTCAGCAAACCTTAAGCAGTTCATCCTCCGTCGCATCTGGAAACTTCTCATGGAGGGTGTCTTTAAGGACCTTGGAGATGAAACGCATCCCATAGCTAAAGGACGCATCATTGGACAGTATGACTCACATGCATTTTTCACTCAATATATCTTAAAAATCATCTGACTGAAGCCAATGTATACTTACGGAATTTTATCAACATAAACAATTATGGCAGAAAGGAACTTGTCAGTGACTGTCTTCATGATCTTGAGGGAGGCTTCCAATCGATTCCGAACTTCTTCATGGGACATTGCCTGCTCAGGCGTTACATCATATGGCAGCTTACTGTGGACAACACAGGGCCAGAAAAAGAGATTCCGAGGTTATCCTTTGCAGATTTTTGTTACAGCTTTCGAAAGGAGAGCTTCAAATAAAATACAAGTGGAAGCTGTAGGATAACAAGATAAATTACCGCATACAGACTTTATAAGTTCCGCAGAGACTGTAGCAAAACAATATAATGGTAGACTGTAAATATTGGAATTTGTTTGGATAGTCATTAAACATTAAAAGGGACATACTTTAGAAAATTGACTGGTGAAATGCTTGTATAGAAATAGTAATAAAAATAAAAAACAGTTTTTAACATTGTTTAACATCTTTTTAGCAGCCCATCTCCAAAAGTGTTTTTGATAAAGCCGTTCTGAAGTTTGTTCAACTGTCACCAACAACTCGTTTTGTCCACTGCATGGAACAAATTCAACAACAAACTTGAAAATGAATTGCTACAGATGATTACTGAACATGCTTTGACAAAATATCATCAATGATGTGTGGCCGTGAGTGAGTGAGGCAGATAGCCCAATATGAAACATAAAGCAAACAGAGAAATCTGAAGAATGTCAGATTGAAAGAGCAAATAGACTTGGGAGACTTTAGAGAGAATGACTAGATGACATCAAGGTGCCAGTACAATTGTGGCAAACGAAGACCAATTGCCATCGATAGAGTGACTGGAGGAAATCGGTGGACTCCTCGAACGACCCCCACGGGAATGGACTCATTGATATTAAGACAAGTAAAGTCATGAGCCACACGCGGATCCATACGCTAACTGACAAGAGTAATTTAGCAAGTTGGTGAAGAAGTGCTGGCGACGCGCAGAAAAACACAATCCATGCAGTCTTTCAATCACACGTTGACTTAAATCAAGTAGCGTTTAGACTTGGATCAGTTTATCTACTTCAAGGAAATATCTGATCACCCATCGCTTAAATTGCAACGCTGACAATCTTCTTCTTACGGTATCTCACCTGGCCTCTCCAGTCTGCGTTTCCATCTGGTTGACCCAACTCTTGTAGATGTCCACCGGGTCGGTCTTGATGTTTAGCGTTTTGTCATCCATGATCTCCCTCACAACCGGTGCCAAGATCTGTCTCAGTGCATTCTGGCCCCTCGCACCTCGGTGGAAACTTACCACCATCTTTATGACAGTCGGATTTCCTGTGACGATCTCCTTCATCTGGTCAACTTTTGACCTGCAGACAGTTCATGAACACAGGCGGTTACGCAACACCTTTCGGATTTGCCATGTAAATCCTTTAATATCCCAGAATACATAATGTTTACATTTATAATACATGTATTTCATCTTATCCATCCAATTCTTTTCAATTCAACAGCTACTAGCTAATACAACACATTTGTCAGTCACATTTCAATGCAATAGTATGAACTTTCACTCATCTTTGAAATATGTTGTAAACTGTATTTAAATTAGGGCTGGGACACATTTATTTTAGTCTTTTTTAGCCCTCCAAGCAACCCATGACTTTTCTCAGTGTCCTTGTTCCTGGCACGTCAATGACATGAACACAAAAGTAGTTCGGCAGCCAAATGCAAAGAGCTTTTTATTTATTTATTTTTTATTTTTTTAAATGCCCGGAAGACCATGATTACACAAATCGAGCAACAAAGACTTTGCTTATGACCGAGGCACTTCAAGCCTGCACAGTCACATGAATGCAAAACATGTTGCAACGAGAATGGAAACTGTAGGTAACTTTAGCGGCAAGAGTAAAAGCAAGGCCAGTCTGTCTGTCGTTTGGTTGTCAGTGTCTGAAAGAGGAGAAGAAATAGACTGGCGGGATTGTGAGCTGTTGTGCTGTTATTAAATTGGGCTAAAATGTTCAAACTAGTATGGCCTGAATTTCAATAGTGATTTTTGTTGAGGACGAAGTGCTTCAGATTACAAAACATAATTTAAAATCTTCTATGGCCAACTCGAATTTATGATTTTAGAGCCTTCAAAGCAGTTTCATTAAGTTCTGATTGAAATCATATTCCTACTGTTGAACTTTGTTAAAAACATTATTGCACTTAGCTGTTTAGTAGCATGGTGAAAACATAAATAATTTCCATTGAACCGCATTTTATGAATCCATTTCAATGTGTCAAATATTTCGATTCAATTTAAAAATTTATGATTTTTTAAGAAGCCCCAAATCAATTAGATCACTCACTTGATTTCCTCCTGCAGGGCAGTCTTAAAGAGCTTGAGCAACAGGTACTCCTCTCTCTGATTTGAGGCATAATTATATAGGGTGAAGATTACAGAGTCCATAAACTTTGTCGATTTATTCTGAGGCATCTGGAAGATCAGCTTGGCGAGATATGTTGGATTGGTCTGAAAACAGGCAATAACGGGCAGTTTGATTATCATTGGAGAGGTGCAGCGGATACAATAAGTCTTCACACACCATTTCAAATGCCAAGTTTTTGGGATGTAAAAAAAAGGGGACTAACATAAATCATTTCAATACTTTTACCAGTTCTGGGAACTCAGTTGATTTTTTCTTTTGAAGAGGGAAAGTAAAAATAAACAACTATACAAAGATAATGTGATTACGCAAGTGCGTACGTTCTTATCTGGGAATGTGGCTGAATTAGCCAATCACAATCAAACTCATGTCGCAATGTCTAAAAAAAAAAAACTGCTTCACATGTGGGAATATGTGTTAACTTTTTGACCTTAATTTCAAAAAGTTATGTTTGGCGCAAACATGACACCGCTTATCACTAAAAGAACTCCATATCGACAATGGAGTGTGGCAGCAGTGTCATGCTTTGAGACTGTTTTTCATTATCTGAAAACATTTTCAAATACCAATCAGTGTTGACAGAAAGCCTTGAGATTTATGCTAAAAAGCCTACTAGAACATCTGAGCGAGGCACTTTAAATTGTGGCAGCTGTGAGCTGACTTATCTACAAGTTTGAATGTAATCCATTTATTCTGCACATTTCCATGTCCCAGTTAAAAAAAGGTGTACACACTTGTGCAACCTCATTAATTCAGTTTTATTTCCCATCTGGATTTTTTTTTTTAAATTGTACAGTACATGCTTTCAGTCCCATTCAGCTTGAAAAAAAATTAAATCCTCCTCTCATTTTTTTTTAAATCACAAAATCTGGCACTTGAAATTATTTCCATATAGACAAAATATTTCATTGAAACTTGTCATCCTCAGACAAATTCTCAATCGGAATACAAGTTGTACTATGACAGTACCTGTAATAGGTAGAAGAGGTGCTGGTAAGCTTCCAATTTGACTCTCTTTTCCTTGCTTAGTGCCTTTAGACCTCCTCTGTGTTTGTTCATCATCATCATGTCTGACAGCTGACCTTTGTTTTTTTTAGTCAGCTTCTTGCTGTGTGAAACCACTTCCTGCAGAGTGATTTTGTTCTTCACCAGCAGACCAATCTTGATGTCCATCAGGTTGAGGTCATTCTCCAGCTGCTGATTGGAGCGGATGTTGGTGACCACTTCCTCGCGGAGCCGCATCAACTCCAACTCCTCTTGGAAGTCCTGGTCACTGTGATCCAACAGATGGACAAACTTCCTCACCACTGCCATCGGAGGATTTTCGGCACTGACTGTGTGAAGATGTTTTGTGATGTTAATCGATGAAAAAGAAAAACCAACATACAATCTGGATTGCTATCTTACTCAGCGTCTTGTAGTCGTCCCTGGCCTTGTTGGCTCTGATGAAAGCCTGAATCTTCACCACATCTTTGATCTGCGGTGAAAACATCTATCACTAGGCCGCTCAATAGTCCCATGTTATTGACAACACAGAATCCAATCTAAATCACATAGCTAAGGCATACTAAATGAGCCCACTGCCCCCTCAAGCCCAAAGGACCTAGAGTAAATGGTAGTGGATGTTTCAGGGAAACGTGCGGAACATGGGATGTGATTTACACCATAAATTAAAATTCAACTACACACTATACTGTATTCACTTTTTGTATTAAATGACAGGGTTTCTTGGATTAAATTGCATTAAACCCCTCCCCCCCCCCCCCACACACACACATTAATGTAATACTGACGTGATCCTTGAAGTACTTTAGGCGATCCCTGTACTTTTTACGAGCTTGATGCATTCGAACCATTGATTGGATCTGAGAAACAAAAGAATAATCATGCGTAAGTGTAAAGTCAACTATTTGCGTGTGATTTTATTGAGGTTATTTCACCTTTACAGCATCATCACTGTGGTCTTCTAAATACTTCTTACGGTCCTTGAAATCCTTCCTCTGTTTGTAGCCTTTCCAGTGAGCCTGTGGGAAAATGATCAGAGGGCTAAATGCATTAGGAGTGGGTGATATCGCCTCCAAATGATCAAATTACAGAAGCTTTGAAATACTGATATTGCAATACATCGCAATATGGCTTTTTGTTTTGTGTCAAAAATGAACTGCCAATATGGTGGAAAATACACAGCACTACTTTAATGCAGTATGTGATTTTCCCTGAAATGTTTTCTAGAACAAACAGTAGTCTAAAATGTTTTATGCTGTTGTGTCGTGGGCTGTGTGTGTGAACATTAAATGGACTTGATCTTACCTGTATTTGCGTAACAGCTGGCTCATTTGATTTTAGGAAGTCCATCCGCTCCTTTTGGCCCTTCCTCACCAGGTAGCCACGACAACGAGCTTGCAGCTTGGTAATGAGAGTCTCGTTCGCCAACCACAGCTGCTCTCGATTATAAGCTGTGGTTACCCCTGAAACTACAGACTGAGGGAAGTAATTAAAAAAAAATGTTAAAACAGCTAAACAGCGGGGATTATGCTGTGCTGCACTGATACAACATACCTGAATGTCCTCCTTATTGATCTGTGTGTTATTTTGGAGGAAACCCTCTGGCTCCACCCAGGTACCCTCTTTTGTGTTCAGGTTGTAGTAGTAGTTGTGTCCACCTTTCACCCAGTGTTGCACCCACTCACTGCCATTATCACCTGGAAGTCAGAGCAGAGTTTAAAAAAATTATTACTTTTACATCTGGGCATGAATTAATGTCGTCTTGTCTTATATGACAACTCACGGTTTGGACTGTAACGTTTACATATATGATTGGAGAATCTCAAAACGGCTTGGTTGTTCAGTATACCATATGTTGAGCAACATGTCCCTTTCAGTAGATCAATAACCTGGAGCATTATGTACAGAATGTCATTGATGACCCTGACTGAAGACCTGACCTCTACCGGTAGGTGACATCGGGTGCTAAGGTCTCACACACATTGCAGTTGTCTCTAAATTCTCTCTTTACACACTTCATTGCGCCCAAGGACACCTCTATTATGTCCGGCTATAGATACACTATATAGCGGGAAAAAATGAGACACTCATTTTCATCCATTAGTTATTCATTCAGGGTTCGAGTTTGTGAAAGCATTTAGGGAAAGGCTTTTTTGTCTTCAAACATTGCACAAAACTGAAGGAATTTGGTGAGAATGAACTTGACTGATATTGCACGACAGGCCGTCCGGTCAACTGCTTGATTGGATGAATTGTCCAATTCCCACAGGGGCAAAACAATCTTGTTTATCAGGGGTGCCCATTGTGTTGTTCACGATTAACCAGTAGCCCGCGAAGGGGGTGTCGCTGGATGGCATTAACTCAATCGCTGCTGGAACTCACAGCTTTATGCTATTAATGGAGCTGCCTGTAAAGGGCAGTGAATAAATTTTAAAAAGTTTAAGTTTAAGTAGAGTCCCTCCTATCATCTTTTGTGACATTCGCAACTTGATTGACATACAGGGAGGACAGTCAATGACCTGTTGCATGCCTCACCACGCATGAGCATGCAAGGGCGCCAAATGGGAAAACGAGCAGTTTTTAATTTTGTTCCGTCCACCTTAAACCTAATGAAGTATATAAATGATTAGGAGGACCAAGAAAGTATTTCCATACAGAGTGAGAGAAAGATTTTTGTTTTGTGGTGGGCTCCGTGATGGAGGTGTCTTTGACCACAGAAAACGGGCAATGCGCTCGGGCACATGCTTGCCATTTCCCTGGAGCTAGAGAATAACCCCTGGGAAGGAGGATCTGTCGACCAGCGTGAGGCAGCACAAAGTACACCAATATATACTATACATATAAAGAATTCTAATTATCTTTTTAAATAAATAAAGTATCATTATCCAAGCCGCAGTAGGCGGGGTACAACATGAACTGGTTGGCAGCAAATCGCGAGGCACACAAAGACAAACAACCACATGCGCTCATAATCACACCTAGGGACAATTTAGAGCATCCAATTAACTACTATGTATATTTTTGGAATGTGGGAAGACTCACGCAGGCACATGTAAACTCAGCACAGGAAGACCAGAGCCGAAGTCAAACCCTGCACCTGGGCACAGTGAGGGGGACGTGCTAACCAATCAGCAACTGTACTGCCCTTCACTTGGACTTGGTCATTTTACAAGCAGCTCACATGCTGAAGAGGTGTGGGAACCCCAGTTGTGGATTGTCTTTCCAAAATTGTAGATAGACACATGTCCCAGTACATGTCCCAGTAAATGCTTATACAGAGTTAAGTTGTGTACATTGTACACTGTATTTTCCGGACTATAAGCCGCACCAGACTATAAGCCACAGTTTTCTATGTTGAAAAAAATTAGTTTTTTACTGCATGTACAGAACGATTTTGTACTGTGAATGCACATGAAGGTACATAAACAGATTCTTAAAACAGTACCTTTTAACATGGCAACAACTTTGCTAATTAAAACAGAACAGACCCAAAAGAAATAAATAAATAAAAAATATATATAAATCGAGATTTATTTAGCATATTTTCTGAAATATGGACTGCCCCTACAGGTGAAAGAAAAATCCACAGACAAGCTGCACCTTAATATTAGCCGCATGGTTCAAAATCTAGTCACGGCTTGTAGTCTGGAAAAGACGGTATGTACACACACTGTATATTGTCAACACGGGCATTCTGTATAACATCCGATATGTTATACAGTATTTGTGATCAAAATATGACCAATGTCAATCTTAAGCCTATTCGGTTTCGTCCTCACCATCTTTCGTCTTCGCTTCTTTGACTTTGGCCAAGTCATCTTGATAAGTCTGTGCACACTCAGAAGTGACTCCATACAGTCCTGCCCCAGGGTTACGTAGAGCTGTGACAGTCTGCGATGCATCGCCAGTATCCACTGCATCATTTATGGCGTGAAAAGACTGAGCGACTGTTGACACAAATCCAGAATAAAACAGCAAGTTAGCACAATGTCATAACAGTTTCTAAACTTCCAAATCCATGTGGCATGAAGAAATGTGTGTGCTTACACAACAAAGCGTCCTTTGTGTCCTGGTTAGCCTTCAGAATAGCATCCTGGATCTCATCCAGCCAAAGCACAGCAGAAGGATCTTGTGTCTCCTGGATGGACATTGTAAAAAATGATGAGGGTGCATTTATACAAACTAGGGGTGAAACAAAGAAATAAACAATTTAAATCGGAAAATGGTTTTGATTGAAAACATGCAAAACGAACCAAATCCAATTCTTACACTTTAAAATATATCGAGATATGTATTGATTACAGAGTCACCTTTTATTGGGGAAATACATTTTTTAAAGGAAATGACACATTTACAATACAGACAGGTTAACTCATATGTATGTAAATGACGACAAAAAAATCATATGCAGATAGATCATTGGATCATACACTCTCGAACTGAGCCGCAGTGTATCAAATCAAATCGTAATCCCACTGATACAAAGTGGAACGAATTGTTCCACTATAAAGTGGAACCATCCTTGAATCATATCGTACCTCATTTATTGAGATACGTATCAAATCGTCCTTCACTGGAGGAACGCACAACCCTAGTACCATCTTAACTGATTAATTTTTCATTTTGGTGCATCACAGTGTGTCTCAGTTGTAATGAGTAATCCTATTTTTGTGGGGATTTCGTTTTATTTTTATTTTTAATCCCTGTTTTAAATTACACCCTACTTTGGGATGCAGAATTTCAAAAAGTGTCAACATTGATTTTATTTTAAAATGTATTTTCCAATCAATAAAACTTCAATAATTAAAATGCTTATGCTAATTGTTTTTTGGGGGTATTTAACATTATATGTCTTTAAAGATGTTTAAGCAGAAAAGTTTAGACAACACAAATTTTGAATCACTGCCAAAATATTTGGCCACAACTGCTCATGCAAACACCCCAATACTAAGCATGTCTACAAAAATGTAATCAAACCCACCAACAAAACAGAGGAAGCTAATATTAACAATCAGCCAAAATATGTTGCAGCAGAAGTAAGAAAAAATATTATGGATCCATTGTAAAGCATCTTTTAACGTTGAGAAAAATGCTGTATAAAATATGATGCATTATTATTATTATTATTATACTGTATATGAAACCTTGGTGAGAAAAGCTGTCACACCAATAAACTTCATAATATAGTGTAGTAACCCTTTACTGTGTCTAGATGGCGCACTCTTTCTCCATACAACGCACTGCTGCCTTCATTCTAACAGCCACCTCATCTGGTTCCAGTCCTCGCCCTTCTTTTTGGGCTGCAGGGCAGAGGGAGAGGAGAGGAGGTGTGCGCATTTGAGGAAAGGGCGGTGAGTCAAAATGATACCTGATCTTAAGTCCAAAGGGGCAGGCAGCTACTAACATCTGTAGCAGTAGGAAGCTGAAATCTACCAAACTCTATTTTTGCAGCAGGTAAAGTTCAACCGGATTAGTTTTGTTTGTGTGCAAATGTTTTACGTAGTATTTGCAGATGGTGAATAACGACTGCAGGAGGCACCCAGGAAGGGCGTGGTGCCTGAGCAGTGAGGCAACTGGTGCAATAACTGTGGCACAGTTTGTCAAATATTACCAACATATCATGCAACTAGAGAGGAAGTGAAAGGTGGTAGGGCAGAAAAAAGAACTCATCTTCCTATATTGTGTTACTCACGTTTGCATCCTTCGAAGCCACAAGCATTTTAAATCATTAGAAGTCTACTTGCAAATCCACAAATAGACGAATGCTTCATACAAGCCTGTTTGTGATAGTTGTATATCAAGTTTGAGGAATCGCAGACTTTATAGAGCTTGTTAGTAAGCTAAGACTGGGCAAAAACGTCCTGCCGTTCATCCAGGCTCAACCCACAGTCAAACAGTCACACCTTCTATTTCTCTATCACGTCTAATGCTGCAGGGGGAATGGGGAACCAGCAAGAACCGCAAGTTGTTTCATCTCCTCTGATCTCATATCACCTCCAGTCCGAACACAACTCCTCTATAGCTTTGAGACTTCACTCTTAGCAGAGCAATGCCCCATCAAGTCACCTCAACATGTCACCTCAAACTAGAAGCCTTTACTCGTGGGTGTAGCCAGTCAACTGTAGCAGTCGACTTTCTGTCCCTTTATGGAAGTAAGGCTTTGGAGGTTGTGCTTGTTACTTCCTGTGAAAAGGCCATGAAAATAGTTCTCTTTCGATCGCTTTGTTTTCTTTGTCACAAGTCCACATATTATGCATTTATGGGTTTGTGTGAATGCTGCTCTTGATATTTGAGGATGAGTGGGCTGCATTCACAGATTTACCCTTGATAAGCAACATAATTCTTTCTTTATTTATTTTAATTATTTATTTGGGGAGTGTCGGGGTGCTTAAAAACAAATTCAGCCAAGTGAGCATAATTAGATTAATGTTTTTCAAATATCTTTTGAGAAATACAGTGTCATCAATTCAAAATGTGAAATGTACTAAACAGCTGTGAGCAGAAAAACAAGTTTGGCATTATTTTGGTAATCAATTCGAGCTCTGTGGAAGAGCACCAAAACAAATTTGGTCTGCATATGCAAAACCGCAAAACCAAGAACATTGAGTCAGTCTAGACTGGTATAAACACTGTTGTGCCTTCGATCAAAGTTTGCACAAATAAAGGCATGTAAGGGAAACACCATGGGTTTAAGACATGACGGGAAGTGAGAGGAAGAGACGATAACAGCATGACATCATCCGACTGCACGAGTCATGTGCTGCTCATAGGCCTGAGTCAAACAGCCGTCTGCAAGTGTCATGTGTCTGTGAGCCCTGTGATCAAACCTTCACGCTAGTATATGTATTGTTAGCATAAACTGACAACTGCTGCGTGACACAGAAGTTAACAATATTGTCAACTAAATGCGTGACGACTGATCTTACATGAGCCTTCTCCCTGCGGGCTTCCAGCAGTTTGTCGTGGTAGTGCTGAGCTACAGATGGGTCGACGTCTGTGAGCTTGGCTGATGGATTCTGCAACATCGCCAGAGTCTTCATGGGATCACCTTCATCCAAGGCCTCATTAATCATTCCAATAGCTGCAATTCCTACAAAACACAGTTTTTTTTAAATTTTGGTTATTACTCAATAGCAAATTAATAACTTAGATTGTTTTAAATGTAAATACTGCAGGTGTGTGTATACCGAGGAAGACATGAGATGTTGTTCGAGTGTATCAAAAAATAATCTCTTAGTTTCAATTGATATGAGGTATTTGTGCAAATATTGGGTGTTTGTCTTACGTTCATGCTCCTCCTGTACAGACACGTTGACCTGATCAATACAAGCTTGTATGTCATTCCAGGTGAGATAATCACAGCCTTCCTCCCTGGCTGCTGCCTTAAGACGAATCAACTCATCCATGTACCTAAGGCGCAATAAGAACAAAAGGCATAATATTACATTGTAAACCCATTTGACAACACCATGATCGCAATCTTATTGCTGCCTGTGGCGTGTACACACCTTTGTGCATATTCAGGCTCCACATTACTTAGCCCTGTGATGGAGCTAGACAGTTGTCTCCAGAGGGTGTCCCGGTCTCCAGCGTCAATGGCCTCATTTATCAGCACCACCGATGACAACATCTCAACTGCAACAAGCAGCTCTGGATGGGACAGAGAGCTCTACGGAATAGACAACCAGCATTGTTCAAGCGGTTCATGTATCTTTCCCAAGATCACATCTTATAAGGAAAGAAAACTAGTAATTAATCATTTCTCATGCCTGGAAAATTAAACACTACACACAGAGTGAGGAACATATGCTCTACCGATTGATTTGTGTACAGTATCAATGTCTGGAATTGTTTTTCATTTTCATTTTCGATAAAACATCTCTGAAAACATTGGCACAGCTCCCAGACAGGAATTATATGGAATAACTGTCAACACAGCTTTTCCCCACTACTGTGTTCACTATCGCTCTGTTCTGTGTTGTTGGCGTGTGTTTTATTGTGTGTACCTCTGGGCTTTGCTGCTGCAAGCTGGCCAGCTCACGCTGGTAAAGATTTGCAGCACTGGGATAGACTTCAGGAAGCTGAGCGTCAGGGTTCATCAGCTCCGCTACAGTATTCTCTGGTACGCCTTCCCTAATGGCAAAGTTGATGCACTCCACTGCCTTTAGCACTGCGCACATTGGCAGCAAATTAAAAGAAAGGAGTTACAAATTGTATTTGCTGAAAACAGGTCAATATTCTCCTACTTTACATATAAAATAAAAGATCACTTGCTAAAATAAATACTTTCAGGTGAAATGCAGAGACATTCTACAAAAAGAGCTAATAACACGGCCTTAAATAATTGAATGAGCTAATATGGAGCATCAGCCGTCTAGGTTTCACCATCAAATCAATAGAAATCCATCCAAATAAACAGCCTTTTCGAGTACATCTAATAGTCTTCACTGCAGCTGTTGTTTTGATCAGTGCTGCGGTGCAAGACTAACTGGGAATTTTGTCTGAAACGTAGACTGTCATGTAATAACTGGAAGAAGTTAAGCATGGAAACCCTGAATGTATACTAACACACTTTAATACTGCTGTTAGCAGTACCCACACAACACAAGTGGGCAGAATGCTAATATTGTTTTCTTAAGAAGTCAAAAGAAGCGTGTTACACTGTTTGATAGGTGCACGTACTTTTTAAGTAACTTTCTGCTAAGTCATTCGCCCCGTCCACACCGGCCTGCAGCTCATCCTTGGTCAACGCTCGGCCTGGAGATGCCTAATAAGGAAGATGTCTAAATGAGATTACATTTGCAGCAAGAGACAAAGGATTTTAATAATCGCAACATGCATCCTACTAGTTCTTTGTTCTCTCTGTCGGCCAGGAGTTGTTTCAGGTACCAGCCTTTGTTCTGGGCCAGCAGATTCTGAATGCCTATGGCCTTCAATGCCTCATACAACTTATTCTCATCTCCGCTCAGCAACGCCTGCTCAGCAGCACTCAAGGCATTATTCACTGTTGGGGGAAAAAAAAAAAACGCTGACATTTCACTACAAAAGCAAAGGAACTCGCTGTTGAGTAGAGAATAACCACTCACCATTGACTTTGTTAACGTTGCCCTGGATTTCAGCTTGGGTGAGAAGCTCATCGTAGATATCTCGCTCAGCGTCAACATTCTCCATTTGCTGTTTGACCACAAAAAATTCATTATTGGTAAAATGTAAATTTTTTCCCCCCTGAAACATGCTGCATCCCCACACATGCTGCTAGACAAAAAGTCAAAGAGGTCATCATGCATGCATGTAAGACCATAAATATTAAATTTCATGTTATCCAGGTGCTTTGCGTGTTGCCTCAGGCTGCTTCACATTCAATTATATGTATATCGTCAATCTTGGTTACAAGCGCTTTTTATTCTCTCAGGGAAAAAAGAGCTTCAGGCCACCATTAGTATCTAGTCAAATGGAACATCTGCACATCATTAACTGCACACAAGTGAGGATGCACACAATATCATACCCGTTTGCGTGAATTGGCCACCTTCTCTCCCTTGGCCTGGTATAATGTGCGATGATACTGGTGGGCTGAGTTGTGGTCCAGGTTGACCAACATGGCATTGGGGTTTTGCATGGCGGCCATTGTGCCTTCTGGGACGCCCTGGTCGATAGCCTCGTTGATGGCGATGACGGCAGCGTGTACTGAAGGGGGAAATGGACGCCTGGTGAGGAAGTTGCTTCGCATGTACTAGGAAGTGCTTGTAATTTAATTTGGTTTATTAAAGGGGAAGTCAAACCGAAATTTTCTTTACAAGAATTTGTTCATTGCAGGCCCACTAGTCAAAACATGACATTCTGATTAATATTGCTTTTGTGGAATATGAGTTAAGCAGTAAAATCCAATTTTTATCCATCACAGGAGACGGCCATTTTGTCACTACTGTCGACTGAAAATGACATCACAGTTGCTCAGGGCTCAGATAACGACCAAAACAGAAAACAAGTAAGCCGCGATTGGTCGTTATCCGAGCCCTCCGCAACTGTGATGTCATTTTCCGTCGACAGAAATTACAAAATGGCCGCCCCCTGACATTGCTATTTTGCTCATATTCCACAAACACCATATTAATCAGAATGCTGTATTGAGACAAGTGAAGCAAGACGGAACATTTTCTTGCACATCATTTTGGAGGGGGTTCACTTCCCCCTTAAAGAAAGTTACTATATAAAATAAATTAAAATAACTGATAAATAAATATTATTTATTAGTACTCGCTTGTTCAGGATGGCTTCTTGTTTAAAAAAGAAAAGAGCAGCACGCTTCTTTTTGCTTTGCCATCACATTCACGTCACTATTGTTGTTGTTAATAACTTCCTTGTGGGTAATCAATAAAACTAATGTCCCTTGGGAATGCAATAATTTAAATTTATTACAGCAAATATCCTGTCTGTTTAATTATTTAGTTGTATTTCCCCATAACTTATTATGAACAGGTGGTCAATTTTGATAAAACGGAAAAAAAAATCTGATTTGGCCACAGATAAAGGTAGCAAATGTCTTCTTTAACATGAATGTAAACTGAGACAATACTGGCATTCATGGGGTTAACGGGATCCCACCGCCCCCTCCCTTGACATCTGAGCAACTCTCACATGCAGCTTCATCCACTGAGAGCTCATTGGCCAGGATCCCACCAATCTTGCTGAAGGCAGGCATCTGGATTCCATACTTTTCCAGCTCGCTCTTCATGTTGTTGATCTCCTCCTCTGGGAAAGAGAAGACACAGCAGAAGTAAGGGACCAATGATGGGAGGGAAGAGAGAGACACATGGGCCTCGGTAAGGAGCTGGGACACTGAGAAGACAGACTGTCCCTGGATTATGTGTGATAATGTGAATTCTGGCTCTTAGGACAGAGTGGAACGGTAACTTCCACACACAGGAAAAGCTCTCACAATTACTAATGACTTTCACATTTCCAGAAGCTCCGGCGCATCACCGTTTGCTGGAAAACATTAAAACCTCACTGCGCTTTTTAGTCTCATGCGCAGTATGCAGATACATTCAACACATGTGTGTTAACAGTGCCAATGTGGCCAAGTTCACAGAATCACAGACAGAAGGTGGCTTGTTCGCAGGGTTACAGTCTTACCAGTGAAATCGACTTT
Source organism: Idiotropiscis lumnitzeri (assembly GCF_059441095.1). Lineage (NCBI taxonomy): Eukaryota > Metazoa > Chordata > Actinopteri > Syngnathiformes > Syngnathidae > Idiotropiscis > Idiotropiscis lumnitzeri. The sequence continues at coordinate 7,312,696 of NC_142395.1, read as the reverse complement.
CCCATAGAGATCCTGGATCTGCGGTGCAAGGCCCAGCTTAAACAGATACAGGCTGTAAAAGGACGAAAACAAAACATGAAACATCAACATGTTTTTGTTGTCCATATTGAATGGCAATCATGTGGCACGCTAACATAATTGTTCAGAGTTGTGTGTTTTGGTTGTACACCATCTTGCTCACTCTTAATAATGAGACAATATTTATTCAAGACGAATTGTTACAAAGCAAACAAATTCTGTTACCATTGCATTCATGTTTTGACTCACAATTTCAGGTCAAACGTTTACCAGAAACTATTTTGATGTTCTAATTCAGGGTTGTCAAACTAATTTTTGTGGACGGGCCACATCGTAGTTATGGTTTCCCTCAGAGGGCCATTATGACTGTGAACCCATATAAATGTATGATCACACTAGGTTATCAAATACACACAACAAATTGAGGGAGCCAGTTTGGAAATCAGAAGCCAGTAAGTGATTGTTTATTCAACAATTCGTCAATTTATTTTAAAAGGGGAGGATTGGTAATATATATCTCATATCTCAATATAGTTAAAAGTGAAGAAAATGTGTTATAAACAGGAAGTTGACGCACATGATTTGCCCTTCGCGGGCCACATAAAATGAGGTCCGGGCCAGATCTGGCCCCCGGGCCATGAGTTTGACACCGGTGTTTGAATTAAAGATCAACAAGTCCTTTCTTGCCATCCATCAAATCCTCTGAGTAGATATTTTATGCAGATATTTTATGGTATGCATACAAGCACAGTGGCCCATCGCTATTCACGGGAGAGAAGGACTGAACGCAACCACGGATATAGAAAATCCAAACACAGTTGATTCTTCCTATAATTGCCATGAAAAAAAACTTAAATGAATAAATAAAAAAAAATAAAATAAAATGACGTTGAAGCAGGAGATTTGGCCGACAAAAATATGAATAAGTGGGGGATTGGCATAAAATATAAATAAATTGCCCAAATAACGGTCCTAAAAGAAAATCTGCGAATACCGGTATGTGAATTTGCAAACGCCAAACAGTGAATATGGGGAGGTCCGCTGTTTTACATAAATCACACCACCGTTTTTTTAGTTAAAATAATTCTAAACATTGGCCGTTTGCTCGCACGTCCACCTCAAAGTCTTAAGGCGGTGATATAAAAAACCCAAAAAAACTCATGATGTTGGGGGAAGCACAATATTGTGTTTTTGTCGTACTTGATATCAGCAGTGAAAAAGAAATAAGCTTGGCCATTCATTTTATTGTCATGTGTTTCTAATGGCTCAGCAGCCCAAGTTTCCATGGTCTATAAAGTTCGCAAGGCTGCGTTATTTATGTATTTATTTATTTTTTACGGCGATGCGTTGCTTTTTACATCGTAACATGACGACGACGACGATATTGTTGCAATTTTTATCACAATATTGGCCATGATGTTCAGCTTTTTGATTGATTACGTATTATTCATTTTATCCATATTTATTTATTAGCAAGTTTACACATTTGGTGAGCTAATTCAACTACTGCAACATTGAATCGACGGAGGCATTCTGTCTGTCTTTGTCTTTGCTTCTCAATATGAGCCTCCCCCGCGCTCTCTCACACTCCAGCTATAGCGAGGCGATAATGTCAACCGCTCCGTCAAGAAGCATCATGGGAACAACATCCTGAAGTTAGTATATGCTTGTCAGTATTATTATTTTATTATTGGTTGTATTTTCTGCGTTCAAAAGCTCAATTTTGTTGCACCATAGAATGTGCTATAATCTATTCTATTTTGTGCCCTCAAAACAAAATTGGGATGCACGTATTAAAAAAAAAAACAGCAATGTTATGTTGAAATGGAACTGCAGTACTGTGGAACAGCAAATGGCTCATTAAATCAGATAAGGTGCTTCGATCGCTTCGAGGACACTTGGATAACAGGAGCAATTCATAAGGTAATACGTCATTTACAGTAACATGACATCATTCAGCAAACTGGGAGTATATTTTTAAGTGTTTGAAGCTATCGCTATGCATTGCACCAGGGACAAAATGTTATTATGCCTCTATCCCCTAAATCAGAGGTGTCAAACTCTGGTCCTGGAGGGCTGCTTTCAATCTCTCCCGGCTGCAACACACCTGATTCAAATGAGCAGGATACTTATCAGGGTTTTTCAGAGCTTGCTGATGAGCTGGTCATTTGAATCAGGTGTGTTGCAGCCGGCTAAGATTGAAAGCGGCCCTCCAGGACTGGAGTTTGATACCTATGCCCTAACTGCATAAATAATGCATGCATAGACTTATTGAGCTTAAGTGTGAATAATTGTTTGTCTATGTGTCCTGCGGTTAGCTGGCAACCATGTCATCTCTGTATTCAGATCTGATTCTGAGAGTGCTTTAATCGATTCCACCTGATGTGCTGTCCTACTAAAACAAAGGACACTATACTTCATGAAACTTAATGCATTTTTTTCCAAAACAGAAACATCCCACACTTGACAAAAATACGGCCAGTAAAAATGCTATGATGTAAACAAACCACAGAAGAGTCCACGGTGTTTTGGGTTCTCACTCAGAGATACTGAAGACTAAGGCTTTAAGGTTCGTTTACCTTAATAGTAACTAGGGATGAACAATTAAACAAATTCGAATCAACATCACATTGTCGGAGAATGTAATTTTTATTTGTTATTCTTAATTTATTTATTTTGTGTCTAAATAAGTTCAATGCTTAAGGAGAAGAAAAACACATGTAAAGGGGATCGCGTTCAAATAATTGCATATTAAACTGCAATCGCATTATCGAGGCTGGGAAAAAAAATAATAAATCACAAGGTGATTGTTTTTCAAAATCATTCACCCCTAATAGTGACCGAAATGACAAATTAACTAATGCAAATTACAGAAGGGGTGTTACGTTCTCTTTTTTGGGATTTCAGTTTTGTCTTATTTTCCTTGTGCCCCCCCCCTTTTTTTTAATCACTGTCTGTCTTGTTAAGCTTTACTGTGTCCACCCGTGCTTGTCATCTTGGTCCCTCACGTCAACCAATCAACTCCCTCAGCCACTTGTGTCATGTTCAGGTGTTCCTCGTTGTCTTCTCGGTTTGTTTGTATTTAGTTCCCTGCTTCCTTTCAGTCCTTGTCCGTTCATTGTCTTGGTCACGTCTTGTTTCCTGCATGATGGTGTGTCCTGACGTTTGTTTAGTTGCTTTGAACCTTGTTATTTTGGACTTCTATTGATTTAATTTTTTAATCAGTCCAAGTAATTTGGTCTTTTTTTTTTTCTAAAAAATACATTTATTTGACAATTAAGACACAAAATAGCCACAGTGAGAAAAGGTTTAAATAAAATTGAGCATGTACCTTAGTGCATGTATGCAGTAAATGCAGCGTGGCATGTTCTTTCTGTCATATATGTCTGTTGTCTCGGGGTAGAAGATCTGAAACATCAGAAAGAAAGATTCAATTCATGCTGTAATATAATGATAAAAGCACATCAACATCTTAGGGGAGGTGTCCTGCAAGCATGATTTCAATAGGTTCATTTTCATGTCATAATGCTCAATAAGAGGAGGACTGCAACTGGTCATTGAAGCAATAAAATACGAAGCATGTGATCACAAAGGGACAATAAGCAAAGCTTAAAACGGTTTGTCTTATAGCGTTATGATACCAATTTTCGATGTTTCATACAAAGTTTTCACTGTTCAACAAAATATGACTTCCCATCAAAATTCTGCTCATCGGTGTGTAAAATGCTTTTTTTTTTTTTTTTACTGCAATAATAGTACAACTGAACTTCATGGGTATATCTCTGCAATGACACAACTCCTCTGGACCACATTATTCTGCTCATTACATGACATTGAAACAGGAACATTCAGAGAGAGACATTTGGACTGTCTATTTGTATGCTGTTCAGTTTAATTTATTTAGTAAGTAGTAAGTAGTAGTAATTGCTTAATTAATGTTTGAGTGTAATAGCAATTTCTGCAAAACAAATATTCTATCGATAATATATCTGGCAAAACACATTTTCATAAAAATTGTCTATATGGTTCTAAATTAATATTATCAATACATAATAGTAATTATTTGTGTGTCCTGCGATTGCCCAGCAACCAACCCACTCGACGGTGTACAACTGAGCTGCCAATGCTGATACAGCAAGAATTTAGTCTTTTTCTTTCACTCAACTAAATATGCTTTGCGTAATTTGAGGGGTAAATTACATCATTATGGTAACACAGAAACATATTGTCTCGCTCACCTTTGGTAGCCCCTTCTCTGACATGGCATTGAGCCACTGGATAACGTTATCAGTGTGTCTGAAATGGAGCCCTGTCGCCTGTGAGAGATGAGGGGGGAAAAGAGTTGGTGTTAGAACAACAATCAGAGTCGAAAATTGTGGCTCCATTGAACCAGACGCATTCAGTACCTTACAAAACACCACCGAAATGGCACAAATGTTGCATTGTCAAATAGAGCAAGCCATTTTCAACACTTTTGATCAGTCATTACTTTTTGAAAATAACAAATCCAGGTGGGGCCGGACCAACTGTATCAATTTGTGAACTATATGAAACTGACCAAATTTGGACATTAGGAAGTTTCCGCCCGACGGGAATGTCGTGACGTACGCAAAAAAACATAAAAAACTTTCAAGAACGATAATGGCATGTTCAACAATACTTGCATGTTCATTCATGTCACTCAGAAACAGTGTGACGTATATGCTTAACACCACGCAGATGACTCATCCAGATTACTTAAATATTCTGTATATAGCATTCAGGATATTCATGGTTCATTACTAAATTGGAGAGTCAGGCTCTCAAGGGACGTTTCAACATGATTAACAACCTTTCCTGTATAATGTCCTTAATAGGAGGACATTCCAATGACCCTTTATCAGTCAAACAACCATATTGGGTCACTAAAGAGTTTGTTCTTAACAGATTGTGTAGACCATTGGACCCCAACTACCGGGCCACCGGGCCGCGGCAGGCAGGCCACAAGGATGAAAAAAAATGCATACAGTACATTTATTTATTATCGGAAGCTTAAAAATACTTGAATGAAAAGAGAGAGGATTCTTTCCGTTTCATCCACCTATGTCAAGTTGTCTCGTCGCCGAACACTAATATTAAAGGGACACTTGCCTAAGCTTAACATTGGCAATTATATAATAGGTTCGCATGTAAAAATGGCATCAGTACGAAAATCCCCCCCCTAAAAGACTGTAGAGACTTTAGGGCGTTTTTGTGATGAGATTTACGACAAATTGGCACGTCGCCTTTTGGAGCTTGGCTTGTTCTTTTTTTCCGGTCTCAGCTGTCTTCGTCACAGCAGGGAGGCAAGCGTTGTAACATGGCTTGCTTTGTCACCTTGGTTGACTAAAACGGCGACCGATCGCCACTAAAATGCAAATGCTATTTACTACTCTTGTCCACTTCAACCTGTGAACATCAGACATGAGCTCATGGGATCACATCCATGAAATCAAAAATACAAATACTTGCAGATCTCTTCTCTACTAACAAAGTCACTAAAATTGTAGAGGCCTCTACACACCAATCCGACGTCGTCCGTCGGAAAGTCGGTTTGGTGTAGCGTGTGATGTCGTCAAAGCCGTTGTTGAGGCGTGTTCAGCTGATTCAACATATATTGTATCGGATCGGGCTGTCGAGTTAAATGAGCACTGTGATTGGCTGTTAGCGAACGAGTCAGTGCAGAGGTCACAACAGGAAGCGATGAAAGCGGAAAAACTGAGAAGATTGAAGCTATTTCTTAAGAACTAAATGAACTTTGCTCATTTTCACCTCCACTCTATTGAATTATTGGCCGGCTGGACAGATGAGCGTAAAGAATTACAGGGCGCGCTGTTAACGTTTGAGATTTTTGTGCGCCTTATGGTACGAAAAATATGCCACTTAGAATTATGGGAAACACATTTAGTTATCTTGTGTATGAAATGTGTTCTATAAATTAGCTGCCTCTCTTTGCCTTTATGAGAAGATTATTTTCTGCATTTAAAGCTAATTTGTCTCAGGGATTCATTTATTTATTTATTTTACAACATTCTAACGAATACAAAATTTGCTGAAATATAAATGTTGCCATCACCTTGTAACGTGTCTGCTCGCGGTCATAGATCTTCTTCAGGGAGACGGTGCGTGGAGCAAAGAAGTTGCCAAGTTTGGCCAGATAAACTCCATTCCGCAGACCCTCCTCCAGCTCTGTGGTTGGCGGTAACTCTTCATCCAAACAGGCTTCCATCCATCTGCAAGGAAAGCAACATTAGATCCATGTCAGTCATTTCTTATAGAATCTCTGTTTCAGTTAATTCTCGCTAAACTTTTATTGCAAATGATTCGATGCCATACTGAAGCACAAAAAGTGAACATAAGTGTCTTAATAAGTTGAATTCAAGATGCTTAATAGCCTTTTTATTAAAATGCATAGATCATTCCACCCCAAAGGCTCCTTCACTTTAACACAAATATCTCAGGCCAGTTTAACCTCTCAACCAGTGTACACAGCATTCCTCTTGTGTCACATTTCATTTCTTTTAGGTCATATTGTGAAGCAACATTCTTGCCCTGTGTCAGCCTTCATCCATTGGGGAGACCTGCTGAGCTCTCCGACATGGATCACCCTGGTGTGACTGAATTCCACCAGCTCATGTCTTCACCACCTGGCAACTGTCGGCCAAATGAGCCAAGTTGTGGAACTATATGAACTTTGTTGAAACAGAATAAATCAATTTGGGCTTAAAATAATCGGTTTAGAAACATTTCTATTTATTTGTTTGCACGTGGCTCACGGGAATTACAATATTTCTGAAAGAGGGTTTTAACAAATCTTGGTATTTGCATATTTCATTTTGAACAACTTTCTGAATCTCTGGGTTCACAAGCCATCTGCTTTCACAGGCTTGTTGCTGTGGCTGAATATATTTCATTGAAATCAATGACGGTAAGTAGTTACATCAACTGTGAAACACGCAAATACATCATTTTGGCCATTACTAAAAAAGATGAAGAAAAATATCTGCAACTGCAGGTTGACTTGTCCCTTTGGAATGTTGAAAGTGACATAGAATACATGAGTCAATGTGGGGGTTTTTTTGTTGTTGTGATTGAAATGTCAGACAAATTACTTTGCCCACACTATACTTTACTATTATAGACAACACACTTGAGAAACTCTAATTAAGAGTTTCAGTGACAAACTGCTAAATTAGATGGAAGCTTAAGGAATCGCTGATACATTAATTTGCCGCAGCTCTATCTTGCAGTGGAACACGAGTCTGATGTCAAATTCCTGCGTGGAACAGGTTCAGCTGAGCTCAGCTCAACTTGCTTCACTTTGAGGACTTCAGTTTGTCGCTTACCACAGGGAAACAGCAAAAAAATTTCATGCAACAGGCAAAACAACAACGGAGGAAAACGATGGTCACCGCTACTTTGTTCCCGGCATGTTTCCGGCACATTCGGGAGAATCATTTTATCCAAGAGGAAAGACTTGCACAAAAAAAAATCATGACTTGGAAATCAACAGTATTGAGCCATATCCGCTTTCATACATCAAGGACAGATTAGCGTTGTTTGCTCCATAGGCTGCACAAGAAGGGCATCACAGTGTTAAGACTGTCAGGAGACAGACATGACACGATGTTGGACTGTAAAGATAAGATTATTGGCAAGAGTCAAAGGACATTCAAATCGGGTACAGGAAAGTAAAACATAAACAATATCATATTTGTCCAATCACACTACAACAAATAAAAATCCAATTTATCAGCCAAGGTAAGATTTAAATTAGAATTGTCACATTATCTATGTAAATATATCTAAATTGTTACATTGTACCTCCCTCTCATGGTCTATTTAGATTATCTACATTAAGACCTTCTTACAACAACTCTGATTAAGAATGCCTTGAAGATTATCTTTGCTGTCAAGGAAACTCTGAGTGAGGGCAGACAGAGTGAAGTCACACATAGCTTTTTGGAAATACGCTGTTGAGAAAACACTCCCACTCCTCCACAATGAAAGGCATTGTCAAGCAACGGTATGGTTGGAACATTTAAAGATTATTTTCCACATATACACCTAATGCTGGCCTATTTTCTGCTGTATGTGCACGTTCCTTGGTGACATGTCCTAAACAATTTTTCTATTCTATTTTGATATTTGATATTTGGACCTCATACTACTCAGCAACATGTTGCTCTGCACACACCAGCGCCCTCTCATATGAAACAACTTTCCTCTAGGGATGTTGGGACACAGGGTCTACACACAGGCTTTCTATTGAAGTTGGGGTGGCCGTCCTGTAGTGAGGGGCTGGAGCCTGCCAGACAGGAACAAACTCCCCCTTTCACTATGCATTGAAGCAGTGAAAGGCCCCATGAAGACTAATGGCTCCTTTATCAGGCGACACACCCTTTCCAGGCTCACACAAACACAGACACACCCACCACAAATCTGTAAAACAGCACTAGCAGCTATACTTGGGATTTTTGAAAGTTGATGAGTGGTTTGAACAACAGTGGAAAGCAGCCAAAATGCTCTCCTTTTTAGAACAGTTGCAAATTATTTTAATTAAAGGTCTCTGACATTCTTTGGTCAAAATACAAAAGGATAAAGAATTACGCCACACTTGTCATGCTAGAGTCAAAAAAGTATCGGCAGAGCTTGGACTCGGACAATGAAGTGAGTGGTACTCACTGTTGTCAATCTACCGACATTGTCATCAATTTTTACAGAGATTTCAACAAATGACAACTGCGGGGAAACTCAAAATACTCCAAATCTTCTTCCACCTTAAAGCAACATGGCTCTACCAAATGACTACAATGGGAAAAAAAAATCCTTCTGTGCAGCTGTAGGAAACTGGAGTTGTGCTGAGGTCACAGGTCAGCCTCATAGGAAGAGACCTGCGACTGACCACTGTCTCTCCCGGAAGAGATCAGCACTCCCTCCGTCCACTGCTGTGGAAATGTGTTTACAATTTACATCCACATGACACCTTGAGTGACCTTGCTCAATAGAAATCCATACAAGCATCCTAATTCACATGAATGTGTCATCTTTAATTGATATGAAAGAAAATTATTCCTATTTTTAAACTAGTTACAGAGCCTTATTAACAGACAAGCCGAGCAGATGAGTTATGATGTAAGGCTGTGGAGTGCTGTTCTTTTGTTGATTGCCGGAGGCCCCCAAATGGGCACAGCAACGCCATTGTTTAGAGAGTACTTTGGCCTATAAACAAACAATGAAAGTACACTTCATCATGTGAACTGACACACCAGACAACACATTTCACTCCAGAAAAGTTGCAACATTAACAGCAAAAGTAGCAATTGTTTTTTTGTTTATTGTCAATTTTATATATATATTTTTTTTTTTTTCCGGCGAACTGAACTACGATGTATGATGACAACTAACTTTACATGGGTAGTGTTCTCCGCTGTTCTGTCAAAGAGGAGTTTATTCAGAGAAACCTTGCATCTCAACTAAAAGCAATACATGACCCCACCCAATGACTCTTGTTTATCTTTGAGAAATGCTAACAAGAGATGGAAAGCATTTTAAAAAAACATGAATGGTGGTTCTAACCTAGAAACATTGAGCCAAATGGTCCATTACATGCTTTGCTGCAACAGTGGAATCTCTTCACTGCAGCAGCCTTTGACCAGCCTTGAGAAAAACACTAGCTTGATGTCTGAACTTGAGCCTTTTGGGGTGATGTTAAACCATGTTGCCCCAAGCCTAAAACATAATTACTGTCTTAATGCAGGGGTGTACAGCACATTTTTGTCACAGGACACGTTATTGTACAGTTTGATTAGGAGGGCTGTTATGACTGCAAACTCAAATAAATGCATGTTTGCCTCATATTACATATACAGTAAAAACTGTTAGTACAAATAGTACATTTATTTTAATAGTGGGATTGGTAATAAAAATGCTTCCAATATCTCAACGCTTTAAAAAAGGTTGCAATTTTGATCTTTTTGGAGGCAACATTAAGTCAATGAACATAATTTGCTTATGTGGGCCACATAGAATGAAGAGGCGGAGTAGACTCTGGTCCCCAGGCCTTGAGTTTGACACCTGTGTCATAATGTATTTCTTAATCTATTGTGTGTCTTTTCCCCTTTGGGGACTGTAAGGTTAAGAGCTAAAACTTTGATTCGCAAGTGAATGTCACAGATTTTGACTCCTTTCATAGCATATCATACTTTGCCAGTGTGGGGAAAACAGCCAGTTACATAACATATCTTATATGATTTGCCATTATAACTGAAGAAATTTAACTTAGAGTGGGTTGTTGTACTTCCTGATTAAGAAAAAAGTGCAAGTAGAAGATTTTTGGCTTTGTAACAAGCATGCTGTGACACTGCTCACAAAAATAATGAGTCAGCAGTATCTCAGCCATTTCTATCCACAGCTAAGGCCACCTGAGCGCAACTACCAGCTGGAAGCAAATGTGAAAAGCTGTAAAAACAGAAACTTAAGTGGGCCTGGGGGTTGGCGTCAGGTAGACCAGCTAATCAGGTGGAAGTTTGGGAAATGGAGTGGGGATGGGTGGGGGCAAACGGACCTGAGACAGCAGTTTCATCAGACTGACAAGTTTCATCAGCAGGCTCCAACACAATGACTTGCCCTGAGTTGTCACCCAAGCCAGGAGTGTAACTCTCAGCCTTCTCAGATTGCACAACCAGCCAAAACTCTGAAGTGGGGCTGTTGTTGCCTTGACAGAGGCGGCATGGCTCCTCAGTCTCTGAATGTGTGACTCGATTCCAGCAGGCCTCAACAGAAACAATCTGCGGAACTCATTAGCTTTAATGAGCTGTTTTAGTTCCTATTCATTTCAAATGGGGATTTTTTTTTTTTTAATAATTATTTGCTTAGACAAATTAGATGGCCTTGGGAAGGATGCAATCATTCATCCAGAGAGAATGTGACATTTGAACAAATATTGGCTGAATAGGGACCAAACTCAATGTGTATTTGTTTCTTCGACGTGTGTTTTAGGCTTAACAAATAATCACAATGATTAATTTGAAATTACTGGTAAAAAAACAAAAAACAAAAGTGCTCATTTGGTTTATTAGGTGCGGATACTGATAAAATATCAGTCATGCAAGGACAGGTCTTTAGCAAAGTGCATTTCAGGTATTCTTTTTATATTTATAAATACTTTCATGGTATTAGTGCAACTTGGCATATTGTATAGTTTTTCTTCCTTTTTAAAAGGCACTAAAAATTTACTGCAAAAAAAATAAAATAAAAATTAAGGCCAATTTCAAGCCAGAGTCGACGGGTGTTCATTGCCACAAGCACTTCGATGATCTCTGTTTTTTGCTTATGATAAAGGGTTCGCAAAAAGGGAGGCGTGATTAAAATCCATTTTGAAAAACGTGTGGTGTGTTGCGTCTACTTTGACAGCTTGTCTGTGACTGACTACTGTGATGTATGTCTGCGGAGTCCACATGCAGGGAGCCGAGGAGAACGAGTGTGTGGGTGTTAAGTAGAGAGTTGAACAGCAAGTGTGTTGATATACCTCATCAATGACAACGGAGGAACCCAACCCACTATAACGTGTGGTCTCAGTACTAGCAGAATAAATGAACTAATCTCACCGTGCGTCATTTACAGCATGGCAGAGTATAGAATTTAAAACAATAACGCATAGCTAATAACCCCAGACTAGAACCTGACCATTCTTCCAGTCTCAATGATTCTAGTCTCCACTCCGTGTGCGGTGTTCTGACAAAATGTCTTGCCCGTGCAAATTGTCCTTCCAGAGCCTGATTGGACAGCCACACAATATTTTCGGTCTCCTGAGCATCTGGCTCGTACATGTATGATATATCCAACGAACATAGTTCCAACAAACTCCTCTTCCTCCAACTCTTCGAATACGTGGATCCCCTCAGATACGTTTGAGATTTTGATTTTTTTGAGTCAATTTCTGACTGTCTTAATTCACTTTCTACCTGGAGCTCTGCCATAGTGCCCTTGGAATGACGTCACACTTCCGGGTTTGTCGCTTGGCAGTATCCAACATCGGGAAAACTATTATTTTGTCAAATATAACAATTTTTTTTCATGCTTTATTAATTGCATTATGTGTAATTACTTTACTTGTGACACAAAAAGATTTGATTTGTAATTTTCTGAACTTACTTCACACTAGATCTATATGATGCTCCCTCATTTATTGTATAAACAAGTCAGCAATGCTGATACTGAAAGGTTTAATCAAAGTTAAATGTACTACAATCTTAAATGTACTTTATGATTAAATTGTATATAACTTAAAAAATTCAAGCTGGAAGTTAATGTGTATTTTAGAGCAGCTGCTTGTTGCTGTTGCGAATAAGCTTAGTTGACTAATCGGAACTATTGTATGTCCTTCTTGTTCACAGCAGCACAAAGGCTGGTCTCCGGTGTTTCATAATGTGCTGCAGCAATTCACAAGAGTATTTGGACATAGTTTGAAAACAGGAAATTACAAGTAAATGACCTGATCCTGAGGAGGCAACTGAGTTTGTATTGCAGTGGCGGCTCACAGTGAGACCCTAAAAATGTAAATATGATATGATTCTATTGCATCATACTAAATGCCATGATTACATGGCTTGTTTTGGAGAGCGATGATTAAGAGTCGACATCAAGCTCACAACGCTTTTGGAAATTAAGAATTGATGTCATCCTGGAAAAGAGATCTAATCTAAAACAACATTCACAGTTTGTGTGCATGTTGCATGAGACTGATTTTTTGTGTTTGCTGTCAAATTGACCTGTCATAGTTGACTTGACATTAACAGAGTCATTTGATTGTTTGATACAACAGTAAGTTTATGAAAAATCTCCTTTGATGTTACATGCATACAAGTTACATGTAAAGACCATGAGGTGATATAATTCAGGTAACCATGCCAAGTTAAAGCAAAGTTTACAAATAATCGCTTGATTATGTTTCACTCCCAACTGTCCATTCAGTTTTTACGTGTAAATTGCATTGAAGTTATTTATGAAGGCTATTTCACAATGCTGCAACTGAAAAAAAAATATGTCGATGTATATGAGGCAATGTTTCCAAAATATTGCGAGTTTCGTTCTAATATTTTCAGACTATGATTAACATATTTTTTTTACATGTCCACTTACAGCTTGGTGACAATCATTCCCATTTTTTTGTTCAATATGTGATGGAATGTTGTGACTCTACTAGGCAAATATGGAAAGGAAATCTTACCACTATCATAGAATATGAAACCTGACAGTAAGAGTGTTATCTAAATTATGGGACTACTTGACTATAGCACAATAAAACAAGTTCACATACGGTTGTGACATCACACGTGACATCACAGGGATTACGTCAAATGATCCAAAATGTCCAATATGGCTGTGTACAGGGTATGTCATTGTTAATCGGCCTCAATTGACGTTTGAACTTTTATTCCTTAATCACACAGACACATTGAATGCTGGAAAATTAATTTCGACAGGTCATGCATAACACTTTAAACACCTCATCTTTTATATTAGTTACCTGCCTTGTGGAATTGTTCTTTAAATAAAGAACTTTCATTACCAAATCTTTAATCATTTTCCAATCAATATGGTCTAAATGCAGGCAACTTTTTTTTTTTTTTTACAGTTAAACCAGTAAAACCGCAGAGTTGTCTGTGATGTGGTCAAATATTTGGGTCCACATAACAATTATGGTAGTGCACCCAAGAAAAAAAGTTGGGTGCACCAGCGTAACCAGTGCAACAAGTTAGTCGAGAGCCCTGCATGCTAATGACAAATGCTAACAAAGTACGACAGGTTATAAACAGAAAGAAATAATAATTTCTCTTCATCATTAGTTAAGACCGAGAGAGGGAACAACTGTTCCGTTGCTATTTGCTTACATGTCTAAAACTGTTGTCCCTGCAGAGACACCACTTCAGAGATAAACATCTGGCCATAAAATCTGGCATAAAGCAAATTCTTCACTTCACATAATGAATGCAGCAACTACAGGACAAGAAAATCCAGTGATGACTGTTGCTAGATAAGAACCAACATTAACCAACATTTTTGAAATGGCTCTTGCGAGGAATTGTTCTGTTTATGTTTCTACTGTCAAGTAAAGCTGGTGCAAAATGTTATTTACTTACAGTAACTGACAACTGTCATTATGAAACGCCATGCGATATACAGGTTAAATTCTTTGAATTCTTTTGCCATGATGTCATTCGCTTGCAACACATGTACACATACCAGGCAGCAAATGAACATGAATACAATAAATACAAGACTTGTAACAAAAGTAGAATAAATTGTGTTGAAAAACAATCATTATACGCATTATTGGCATTGTCGGAGAGGTATTAATGCAACAGCAACATTTTAATGTGGTCGTAGTTTGTAGTGCTTAAGAGGCATACAGTACTGTGCCTTATCAGTAATAAGCCGACTACCAACTGAATAATGAACACACAACTTCAATTATTAGCCAGCACGTGTAAATACGTTTGGGGCAACTATCTGACAGCTGTGTGATGTGAAATGAGGTAAGCAAACTATTAGTATGATGCAGTGCTGTTCTACACCACTGCAAACTCCATCCACAATCTGCATACTATGAAATTAATGTGGCAGCATATAAAAATGACAACAGAGTTACTGTCACTGTATTACGCTTTTGAAACGCAGATTGTGTATTATCTCACATTAGCTAGCGCAAATGCTCGTAATGTTGTTCACTCAGCCAATAAGAAATGTGCCTCAAACCACGCTCATATTTCTGTGGGAATTTTAATTACATCACTAAAACTACCACATGCAGGCATGAATAATATTGGCAAACCCAAATTTATTTTATTAACATTGGTATCTATTTATACAACACCTCTTAAGTCCAATCTCTCCTATGTATCAAATTTTTGTTCACAATGACATTTAAATACCAAGCAGCTGTAGTCAACTGCATGTATCCTATACCGCTACTCTCCACATTTCAAAATGAAGACTAAGATATCAAAAGTGTGGGATATACAATTTATACAATTTTAAAAAGGTGAAGCTTGACTGCTTAAAAATACAACAACAACTCATTATTTATCATGTACTGTTCCATGATCCGCTGCGATTTTTGTCAGCTGCTTTGTTGCGATGCTTCTTATCAGTTTCAATCAATGTTTATAAACCACATACGATACGTTATCCTCGCTGCACGAACACTGCTGGCCGGGGGACTTTTGGGTAACTTTGCAACAATGGAAAATGAGCAAAAAGAATCCTGATAAAACACTAATTTGCCTTGAGTACATACATTTATAAGAGCAACGGAAAGTGCAATCAGCAACAGACACTACTCCATAATGACAACGTGTATAACTGCATTCCTGGGCTGAGTCAAACAAGAATCAACTAACGACTAATGTTTTTTTGTTCTTGTTGCTGCTGCACACATTCAAATGTAATGTTGATGATATAGATGATATAAATCCATCCATCATCCAAGTCGCTTATCCTCACAAGGGCATATTAAGACGAACAACCACTCTAGGTACAATTTAGAGTGTTCAATGCATTTTTTTGGAATGTGGGAGGAAACCAGAGCACCCAGAGAAAATCCATGTTGACACAGGTAGAACATGGAAACTATAAATGTATAACGTTTAGAAAAGATGACCTTGTCCTTAATAACATTCACTATTTGTTTCTGTGTTTTGGATGATGATTTTATTTGTCATTAATTGTGGAAAACTATTATATTAATTCAGAGGGGTAAATGGGGATTGAATTTTATCGTAACAAACGTGAAAAGGGCACAGAATACAATCAAGGTATGAAATGACGAACAGCACAAACAGATGTGATGTGTTAGAAAGTGGGCATGACCAATGCCAAACTAATTTCAAACAATGCAAGAGACAAACTTAATCTCTCCACTCAAGCCATGAGAGGATTTCTCTTCTCCGATAAACATGTCGGGAGTAATGTTACTATAAAGAAAGTAACACAGCGCATTCCTTCAGATCAAAAAGTGCACAAGTTAGTGTGCTCACACACCCTTCCGTGCACCTGCAAGAATTCCCTTCATTCCACATGTGGCCGACCACAATCCAGCTGACAGCACGCAGGTGCCACACCAACACGAGCACCTTGTTCTAAAAAATCCAGCGTGACTTCATATTTTTTTTTAGGATTACCTTTGATGATAGTGACGCAAATTAATATTAACTGAGGAAAAAGATACAATTGCGGAATGAAATAAGACTGCCTTTTAAAAAAAGTCTGCAAGTTTGGGCAAGAAATATTCAAATACTCAACAAAAAGATGGCTTCTAAATCAGTCCTCTGTGACTCACTAATGGGCCACATTATTGTGCTATGTCAGCCTATATTTTGAACACTTTTTAACAGCCGTGAATCAAAGGGGAGTTTGCAGTTATTAAAGAAATAACCGTGCCCAAGGAAAAACAACATATTGGAGACAGAAGGCGTGACTGACATGTCA
This sequence comes from Idiotropiscis lumnitzeri, assembly GCF_059441095.1. Lineage (NCBI taxonomy): Eukaryota > Metazoa > Chordata > Actinopteri > Syngnathiformes > Syngnathidae > Idiotropiscis > Idiotropiscis lumnitzeri. The sequence goes on along the minus strand of NC_142395.1, from coordinate 7,296,169 downwards.
ATCATAGCGTAGTATTACTGGTGCTTGCTTTTTTAAATTGAAACTCTGACAATTTATCAAAACTCCGCATTTTCATTGAAGACAATTATAAATTGTAATTTTTTAAAATCGCGATTGTCCATGTCAGTGAGGGGCCCGGCTTTGGTCAAACAATTTTTTTTCCCCCCTAAAAATGTTTGTCCAACTTTCAACTGCGTGACTTTACAGACATTTGAATTTAGAGGTTCCACCGTATGCAGTGACGCAGAAGGGAAACATTCAAAGAGCAGCCAAACTCTTCCAACGTGACGCGTTGATTTCAGAGGAGAAAGTCTGTTTCTGACATCTGTGAGTGTGTGGTGGAAAAGCCATGTCATGGAGAACTAGGGAGGACAATTTGAAAACATTCTGCGCTGAAGAACGCCACACGTTTGTTGTATTCTGATTTGCCGTTGCGCACGATAAAAAGCCAGTAACATTTCTCACTCAAACATGAAGGCTGGACGTTGAATGCAAAGGACATTTACATCGTACTATTTCAGTATTTTTAATGACAACTTCAACATCTGCAACAATGCGGACCTAAGCACTCACACCGGAACCTGTTGCTATGACAACGACACGTTTCTGTGGCAACAGTGGTAAATACAAAAATCAACGGGGGACTGAGTCACTTCCTGTTTCATACAATCCTTCCTCTTTGAAATCTGTGAGCCTGTTGGTGCCACAGTCGACCCTTGAGGCACCAAAAGCAAATATATTCAGCAGCTCACACACTCACATGAATATATGTGAGGGCAAACAAAAGAGCAGACCTCACCTGCAATGGCATACTCGGTAGCAGCTCTTTCACTATACTGCATACCTTTCAAATCATCAGGCTGCATCAACACAGAAACTCTCATGCGTATTTTGATGCAGTCATGTAGGAGAATTTTACCCAACAAAAAAGGAAACAAACCTCTGGGACAACTTAATTCTGTGAAAATCCATGATTTCTAAGGGTGGAGCCATTTTACATAGCGACGGTATGACTTATTTATGACACTCTCCTTGTACTGGAAGGAAACCCACAAGCCAGTTGTAACCTGCTCAAAGTGCATGAATGGGCCTGATCCAACCTGCTACTAGTGTAGACACTGAGTCCTGCCTCATGTGCGTAACTCAAAGGATCCCTAACATTTTAGTGAGATTTGGAACAGTCAGGTCCAAATATTTAAAAAAAAAAATAGCTTATCAATATGGTAAGGCTTTCCAAGGTCATAAATTATAACAAAGTTACAATCCCAAATCTAGTTTTCAGTTATCCAACTGATTGTACTGCTGATCACCGGAACGGATTTCTAGCTCTCACCTTTTCGCCTCTTCTAGATGACACAGATACTCGTAGGCCATGTTCTGCTGTCGCCTCTCATCCATCTCCTCTGCCGTGAGTCGCTCCACGCCATCCAGGACAGCTGGAGCATGAGAAACATATGAAAAGATATATTTAAAAACAAAAATTGATTTGCATTTGTTGGCTTGCAGAATACAGAATGAAAATAATTTGATATGATTGTGACAAGACCTTAATTTTCAACAAACAGCTTGGTTGCATCATGTTGCCCACTTTCCATACAGCTTGTTAACTTCTCTATAGTTCCTCACACTGAGGGAATTCACAAAGGCTTGTTTATTAGTCATCTGTGTGACTGTTTAACCAAAGTGGGCTCCATGTTGCCTGCCTGAGTGATGTGGGTATGCTTTTGTCCTCATACTGGAGATAAAAAAAAATGCAGTGAATGTTTGTGGGGTATTTCTCGTGAGGGAACAGAGCGCAGTTTCCGAATTATGGGGAGAGGTTGTGGTGAAAGGGGGGCAAGCAATACAGAGGCCCCTTTTAAGCCTCTTGTCATAGGTAGACCTGTATGGCACAACAGGCCACATCAGCAGCAGATAGATCCTGTTCTCAAAAAAACAGAGGCAAAGTGGTGTGTACATACTCCCTCCTTGACACTTTTGGCTGTTTTTATGCTCACATGTAAACGGTTAACGTCTACTTTCCCATGCATTGACACGTTAGCTTTTGACATTTTTAATTAGAGGTTGATGGTCATGCCAAAGTGCTGTCATTTTTTTTTACTGGTAACTGAAAGTAGGTAAGTGTGCGGTGTAAAGTACAGACGAAAAAAACGCATGCCGATCCCTCAACGCATAGATTATTTGGGGGGGAACGCGGAAGTCTGAATTTGGCCGTAACCATGCTGCCCAGATTCACACGGAGCTGGGTGTGAGAGCTTCATATAAATAAAGACAGTAAACTCAAGTCTTCCTTGCTTTGTTGCAAAGGAGACAAGAGGTCTGAAGCCGCTTATGGAAAAAGGCGCCAGTCTGGCATCCCGCCCTACAATAAAAAAAAAAAGCAAGAATGACAACTTACAGCCATATCTCGGCCGCGGCCCGTCTGTCTCGTCTGAAGTTGACATCCTCGTCTCTTGACAAACGTCCACCTTCTGTACTCCGAGCTTCACTTCAAACTCGACTTGCCCGCCACACTATTGGTCGAAAAACGAGTTAGAGCGAAAGAAACCCGACAAGGACCTTTCGGCCCTCTTGTTCCTCCACAGCACACTTACAGTTGAAACTTTTTTTTCTTCAAACCTCACTTGTGTCACTGGGTGTGTTCTTCCTAATCCAAAAGTATGCGTTTCAGGAAACCGAGTTCTACGAGCTCCAACGTGTCAAACCTGGCGCCGCAGCGACCCCTGCTGGCCGCTGCAGGGAGGAGCCATAAGGGTTGAGCAAAAACTGAGCTCAAAAGGCTGTGTATGCGTGCGCGTGTGCGTGCGTGGATGTGCGTGGGTCCTCTGGGCTTTGCTCCAATCATGACCCCGTAACGCCCAAACTTTTTCGGGATGCATAGAGAAAAATACAAGGATGCAATGGCCACTGACATTCTTCACCTTTACTTTATTAAACACATCCATCAAGAAATTATAGATTGTTTTATATAAGATCCTTATACTACCTCTTATCAGAATTTTTACGCTTTATAACCCCCCCAATTAATTTCAATGGGCATCAACTTTATGCAGATTTTCCGTGTACACAGGGCGACTCACTCCTTATCCGCCACAAATAGCAGAATTCCAGTTTATAGTTTTAAGTTGTGATATTATCATTCATCACTAGATGGCAGACATGGCTTAGTTGCACTTGCATGGGCGTCTTATACTGCTTTATACTAGAACGTGAGTAGCCTTAATAATTTTTTTCTGAATTTGGAATGACATGGAACAAACAGGAAATCAATGAATAAAATTACAATTTTGAGAAATAGTTTTCTGTTGAAAAAAACCCACAAAATTGTTGACTGAAAATGACATCACAAGCAGTTGCTCAGGGCTCAAGCAATCATGCCACACCAGTTTTCTGATATTCAGCGAATGTTTTTTTTTAGTAGGTCAACTGCGATTGGCTGGCAACCAGTTCAGGGTGTACACCGCCTGCTGCCCGAAAATAGCTGGGATAGGCTCCTGCACAACCGTGACAATCCTGAGAAGTGGCTTGGATAATAAATGGATGGATAATTGGGTTTCATTCAATATCAAAGACATCAAAGACTTTTGAGCATTTATCTGACGTTAAAGCCATTTATTGATTTGAAAGAGATCAAAGCCTTGAGTTTTCAATGACCTAACAATGTTCTTGGAATGTGCAGGAAAGATGGAGAATATAGAGAAAATCTACACAAGCACAGAAACACGAAACCAGCCACCGTTTTAAACAGTACTAACTTCTGGGCAGCTATGTTTTGTGACGTTACTTATTCACTCATTTTTACACAAGTAATCTTACCCTAATTGAAGGTTCTGCTTTGTGTTCAAGGACACCTAGTGAACCGTCAACCTTCTGACCGGAAGTTCGTATGAAATGATACCATATTGATACCGGTCCCTCTTCTACTTCTCTATTTAACTGGTTCCACATGATTCAGAAAAGATAATATTGTTGTGTCAATGACCATAAAGCCCATTAGGAACTTAATATTTTACCTGCTAGCAGACACAACAGACTGGTGTTTGACCACAAAGTATAATGGGTAAGTGATGTTTTAATTTTTTTGTCTCAAACAAGAAATATAACTATCCACAAACAGTACATTATATCTTGATACAAATATAATTCTTCAAATCAAGCAAATTATGTTGTGCTACATTTTTGGGTGGTTGCAATCATGACCACACAATACCATGCTACCATTTCATTTAATTTGGAATGTATTCATCTGGAAATATTTGCCTCCTGGTCAGTAGCAGATAAATCTAATGATCTTCTTGACAATGACAAAGTTACCACGTTTCATTTCAGTCATTCAGCTTTATAGCATCACTTCAATGTCCATCCATAGTGCTTGTCTTCATTGTGGGGTTAGCGTTGAGCTAATTGCACATCCACTTTTCCACAATTGCGCAGCCATCCAGTAGTTGGCAGTGGCGCTCTCGTTGGCCATTGGGCGCAGCGAGTATTAACTCTATGCTGTAGGTTTGTTTCGGAACGAAAATGCTATTATTTATTATTGCGGCGGACAGTGGGTGCTGGGGGTGGGCGCGAATTGTTTTTTTCTTGCTAGGTGGGGCGAAACAGAAAATAATTGAGAAGCACTTTTTCAGATTATCTGTTGTTCTTCCTTTGTTTTGAAGTGGCTTTCTGTTTACATTTTCAAGTACAGATTTCTGCTTGTATGCAATCGAATTCAAATATGACTGAAATTCAGGAGATTGTATTTTTATTTCTCCTCACACTGCATGTTTTAGAGATTTGCTACTGAATATCAATTCCCCTCTCTCTCGCCCCCTCAACCTTATGAGGTTCATTTCTTGTAACTAGATATTGATGGTAGCAATTATCATGGAGGCTAACGTCACTGGTGGTGCCTCATACGAGACCTAGTTGAGCGATTTATTGCTGTCACTGGACCCAAGGGCCAAAAGATAATCACACAAAACCAATCTTTATAGGACCTGTAATATTAGGTGGAGGCTTTTCAAATAGGAGGCAATCTCATCATCTCCACTCCTTACAGGAGAGTCAAAACAATTTGTTCAGTTTTATAAAATGGTCATTTTTTTTCAATGCACGCACAAAAAAAAAAAAAAAAAACACAAAATGTCACAATTGATATCGTCAGACAACTAATAAGTAACTGTCTCTTTGAAGTTGAAAATTAGTACTCAAATCAAATTACTTAGGTTGGCTATCATGGCAATACAGATGTACTGTATATCCATCAAAGTCCTCAGATATCAACAGTGCAATAAAGTTGTATCATTGTTGAAGAAAATTCACACCTGGATGAACCAAACTTTCCTTCGACTAAACCAAAACAAAACAGAGGTAATTGTTTTTGCCAATAAAGAAAAGAAGACTGCTATTACTAAACACTATTTTCGTACACTGGATGCCCGTGCATTTGGCTGGCGCAACTTCATTTTCGTGCTGGGGTAAATTCAGTCCCGTGTTTTGGGACCACATTCCTGGGCGTTCCGGTGAACAGAGGTGGCCCGCCCCCAACGCACCTGACAATTTGGTCACAGAAAATAGACTGCACTCAGTATAAAAAGAGCCGCACCCATGACTGCACAGCACAATTATTGGTGGCAAGGTGGGGGAGACTGCATCATCTGCAAGGGGAAAGCTTGCAGTTCATCTGCAGCAGCAATCCAGATTCTGCGCATCCGAATGTCGTGAACGGACCCCAGCAAGTCTATTCCTGCTCACGCGATATAAAACATGAGCGCTTCCACCGACCTGATTTTTAATGGATTGGCTGGCAGTCGGCTACATCCTCAAAACGGCACAAACACACTCTTATGCCCAGCTCTGCAAGGGCAAAGTCTAGGAAAACACCAAAAGGAATAAATGTCCACTCATGCGCATCGTTAGACTGCAGTGAGCGCTATATTTGCCTAGGCAAAGAAAATAAGGCCCTTGAAGTTACTCTCTTTAAGAGAACCGTATTCATGCTTTTCTCTTCACTAGACTTGAATATTGTGCTGGTCTTCTGACTGGACTCAGACATGGGTCAATTAGTGGGGCACCGAGTTCAAAGAAAACATGGTGAAGAGTCATTTAGTTATTGTGCTGCGGAATAAAATATGATGCAAACATAAGTAAAGTCATCCCCAAGAGTAAATGTGTTTCAATCCAGGTTAAAAACTATGCCCCCCACATATCGATGATTAGTCTTTTAAACCAGGGAAGTCAAACTCAACTTGTGATAAATATAATGAGGATTAAGATCTTAATGACGTGCTCAATTAATTGATTTCTACAATAATTCTGAGGGTTTGATGCACGCTGTCATATTTATAAATGAAATAAGATGACATCCACCGTACATATATAAGCTGAGTGTGAAATCTGTCTGCCTGTGCCTCAGTAAAATTCACAAAAATCGTGTCGCACCAACGTTATTTTAGTTAAAAAAAAATATTAAACTAACTTGAACTAACTATAGTTATTGTGAAAATGTCCTTAATTTTTTAATTAATTGAATACATGAGCCTTTGGGGTAGATTTGTATTGAATGTATTTATTTCAATATTACTGAACGGTCGTTAGTCCAGTGCTATATTATTTTTTAATTATTTTCGATTACGCCCCTCCCAAGCAAGAATAAAACAATTTGTGCCCCCTCCGCCACCACCCACTCTCTGGCACAAATATAAAAACATTTTAATTGCATAACAAACCTACACCATAGAGTTAAT